>NW_025967027.1:0-4944 GCF_021869965.1 Rhincodon typus | reverse complement strand
AAAATTTCTGAAGGGTCTAGGCCCGAAACGTCAGCTTTCCTGCTCCTCTGATGCTGCTTGGCCTGCTGTGTTCATCCAGCTCTACACCTTGTAATCTCAGATTCTCCAGCATCTGCAGTTCCTACTATCTCTGCACCGGAGTGAAGTTAACTTGGCTATTTATTTGGCCCAGATGCTGCAAGGAGCTATAGCAAAAGTCTTCAATATTGGCAAAAAACCTGATAAAACCAAAACAAATAACGTTCAACATATGATGTTTCAATGAAATTGCTGATCATCTTCAAATTTACTTCCAATAGTTAATACAATTAAGAGAAAGGTTTTGTGGTAAAATGTGACATACCTGCCCGAGCCAAATGCTCTGGGTTAAAGTCCCATTCCATGGCAGCCAAGGAAAAGTGTATCCATAATGCAGCCACCAGGTTGAGTATCAACTTGTAGACCATCCAAGTGGATGCCAATGGTTAGCCATAAGAGTAGGCCCGATTCCTGGCTGGCAGGATGCTGCTGATTTTCAGTGCAGACAGATGGCCTCGCAGGGGTGACCAAGAGCAGCTCTGCATTAATTCCAAATGTAGCTTGCAGTACCTGCTGCAGTGTTGAGACCCTATCTAAACCTCACTTGAATCAGATGTGTTACATTTGTAGCAGGGATTTGCAAGTATTGACTTGTGTTATATGGCCAGAAATTAATGAACCTTTCTAAAGGCAGGGATCAGAAGTAGCTAATCAGCAGCCTGGATTTGTGAAATATAGGCTGTATTTTGCTAACAACTGGATTTGAGGAAATAGGTGTGTTTCAAAAAAATGAATTGGACATGTCATTAGATCATTCTAAAAAGAGGAGTAGGCCATTTGGCCCATTGACCCTGCTTCACCATTCAACAAGATCATGGCTAATTGGCAAGAACGTGAAATTAAGGCTGCAATCTAGTTTCCACGATCCTTAACTCCATTTGACAGATTTTTGAAAGACACAATCTCAGCCTTGAAATATATTCATTAACCTAACCTGAAATTCTCTTCTACAGTGAGAAGTTAAAAAACAAACTGAAATAATTTCAAAGAGGCCTGTTTCCATCACCCTTCATCTATATGCGGGGAGTCCTTGACGCTGATCCAGTTCCGAGTGAACAGGACGTCTGACACTCCTATTTAAATCCGTCAGCCAGGGTTGACATTGGTGCAAATCACTACATCCCTCGCCCTCCGGGTCAGAGGACATAGGCCAGTTTTTTTTGTAGCTGGTCCTGGGGGGTTTTAGCATTGGGTCAGGCTCCTCCAACTCTGCCTCGGAGATTTGCCTATGTGTTACGCACACTAGCTTGCCTTTTGCACACAGAGCGCCTCAAAGGAATTAATTCTCCTCTTTAGGTGGCAAAACCTGCCAGGTCCATCTCATATTCAGAAGCATCTTCAACACTTGACAGACAGGGAGAACCCACAGGCTCTGGAATAGTAAGGCAACAGTGCTAACCACTGAGCCACCGTGCCGCCCCATTGTCAGCTGTTACCCGAAGTGCGTCCATAAAATTTAAAACCATTATGGACTCTTCCAGTGGTGGAACCACCCATGGTGTATCGGTCAGCAGGAGGCTACTCAATGCATCTATTTACTACTTGACCTCCCAGGTGGTGCTCCAATTTCTAATTATGGACACTTAGTATTACAGCCCACTGCTAAATTCAGCCTGAAGCTATGGGTGGCACTGCCTTGTCTTCTTTAAGTAGACCTAGCAGTGGTTTTTGGTCTGTTATTATAAGTTTACATTTGTAAAGGAAATAAAAACTGAAAGAACCAAGGATGCTGGAAATCAAACAAAAGCAGAAACTGCTGGAAAAGCTCAGTAGGTCCAGCAGCATCTGTATATCCGTAAGAGGTATTGGTGGAACTACCCGACTCCAACTATGACACCAAGCTTTCATTGTCTTTCTGGGTGTATCTACGCTCTGCATTAGCTAAAGTCTTGGATGCATATGCTATATGGTGTTCCACTCCATTGGGCCACCTATGAGTTAATACCACCCCAACGCCATAGGCATCGCATATCAATACCAGATCTTGCTTGGGATCAAGATGTGCCAACACCTTAGAGGATGATAGCTGTTTCTTCATTTCCTGGAAAGTGGTGACTTGGCTAAGAGACGATTTCCAAGGCTGACCTTTTAAGAATCGATGCAAAGGTGGCAGGATAGAGGCCAGGTTATGAACTTTCCGTAATAATTCACCAGCCTGTGGAAAGACCTGAACCCCGGTACTGATGAGAGAGCCTGGGCACCTTTGATCACCCTCACTATCTTCCAATGGGTGTATAGCCCAACTAGGTCACTTGAGGTGCCTAGAGCACACGCATTTCCCTTCTGAGCTGTATACTCACCTTGGAGAAATGTCTAAAGATTATGTTCAAGTTCTCCAAGTGCTCCTTATTGGTCTTCATGGTCACTCGCATATCTAGATAAGTGTGACCTCAGATAGACCTTGTAAAATGTTCTCCATCATCCATTGAAAAATTGCACAGGCTGACACTCCTTACAGGTATTAATTGCAGCATACTTCTGGGAATCACCATCCAATCGCAACTGCAAGTTTGCATGGCTCACGTCCAGCTTCATGAAGGACAGTCCTCCTGCCAGCTTTGCTTATAAATCCTCTAAGGTACTGAGCATTTATCCTGCTGCAAAAAGCGGTCTACCATTTGTTTAAAATCCCCACAAAACCAACCCATCGGGTTTCACAATCGGTACGACTGGTGCTGCCCATTCCGCAAATTGGAATGGGTTTGACGATTCTTTCACTTTCCAGCCTTCTGATTACTGCCTCTACTTTTGCCCACAAAAGGTAAATGACACTGGGTGGGCCTTGTAGAATCATGGAATTGCTTCCTGGTCAACATGCAAGGTGGCCTCAGCTCCTTTGATAGTCCCTAGACCTTCCTGAAGGACTTCTAGGTATTTAATTAGGACTTCACTCAGGCAGCCATTTACAAACCAAAAAAAAATTGAGTCAATCTAAGTGAATCTTTTTCAACCAATTTCACCCCATCAAGCTTGGGGCTTTTACGACAATCAGTGGTAACTGAACCAGTTGCTTCTCATGAGAGACTGGAACCAAAGTTGTTCCCTTAATCTGCAACAGTTCCCCAGTATAGGTTCTCAGCCTAGCCAAAGTTTTGCACAAACTTAAGAGTAACTTAAGAGTTGGAGACCAGAGCGAATTTTGTTGAAGACTGGCTCTGTGATCGCTGAAATGGCCACACCAATATCAACCTCCATTAGAACCAGGTGACCATTTAATCAGATGTTTATTTTGATTGGTTCGGATTTGGATGTTGTGCAGCAATTCAACTGTTCCAAACCAGATGTTGGTGAACTTTCCAGGGTGTGCACTCTCCAGGATACTGGTCTACCAATTGTCTTACTGAATTTAGGTCTAGTGACACTTTTGTTGTCGAGTCTGCATACATTATGGCAGCTACTATAATGGCTGGCCAGCCCGGATCCTGAAGAAAATTTTAACTGTTTGGTTGGGGCTTAGCTTTGGTTTGGGGTTTTGTGGTGGGCTGACCTAGAGTCTCTCTGTTCAGGATATGTCCCGAGTGAGGCTGTGCAATTGCCTACACTCAAAGTGGTGTTCCCCAAGCTCAGTCAGACTGGCAAGGGTGTCCACTTCCATCAGCATACCCTGCAACTCAAACGCTACGCTTAACACATTTTCCAATGTGGAGGTGGCTTGGGGTTGTAACAGTCCTTATCTAAATCTGTCAACTCTTGAAAGGATTTATTATCTGGTGCCTCAGGGAAAGTTAGGCTCCAAATAATCGAAGCTTGTAGACCCAGATCTTGTCAGGAGAATGACTCATTACTTTGGGGCAGATGAAAAGCAGTTTGCCCAGAGAACAAAAATAACATTCTTTCCACATACTGGGCCCAGTGTTTGATGGTAGGATCAAATGAGTCAAGCTTCCCAAATAAATGGGATGTCAAAAATGTTTAACCCAACTCAAAGACAATTGTTGAGAGCAAATTTCTTCAGGAGCGTGATTTTCTCTTGTTGACACTGAAGTAACTCCATAGGAGTGGATTTCTCTGTTATCCTCCGAGTGATTCTGGTCACGAATGGGATATCTTTTAGCATTAAACTGTGCTGCTTGTTAGACATCCCCCAAAGATGAAACACGCAGAATCTACTCTGACAAATTCAATGTTTTGTTTCAAAATGATCACCTCATTCTTCCAAACTCAAAGAAGCTTATTTCCAAATTGCTCAAAATTTCTCTCAGAACACCCTCTTCAACCCAGGAAACAACATAGTAAACATTCTCTGAACAAATTTAACAAACATCTTTCCTTAAGTAAGGACACCAATACCCTGCACAATGCAGCAAGACATCCCTGTTCTTATACTCCATTCCACTCGCAGTAAAAACCAACATTCCACTTATCTAATTACTTGCTAACCCTACATATTAACACCTTGGTGATTCATGTACAAGATCACCTAGAGCCCTTTATGCGATACTCTGCAGTCTCTCAATTTAAGTGATATTCTGCTTTTGTTTTTTTTGCCAAAGTGGATGACTTCTTATTTTCCCACATTAAACTCTACATCTGCCAGATTTTACCCTCTTACCATATCTTTTTGCAGACCAAGTTCTCCTCAATTTCCTTTTTCCTACTTCTTTGTATCAAGTCTGAATACAGTGCAAATATTCCCTATGCCCGAGCCACTAATACAGATTTTAAACAATTGCAACTCGAGCAAAGCAACTAATCAGTTTGCCAACCTCAAAAATGACTGGTTTATCCCAATTTTCTTTTTCTCCTAGTTAGTCAAATCCTCTGTGATAACAGATTCCTCATGACACCATGAGCTCTGTCTTCTGCAATAACCTTTTGTGGTCTTATCAAGTGTTTTTTGGAAATCCAAACACTACTTGTACTGGT
>NW_025967026.1:25134-26055 GCF_021869965.1 Rhincodon typus | reverse complement strand
AATTCCCTTCTGTTGAAGATGGTCATTACCTGGTACTCGATTAGCATGAATATTAGTTGTTATTCAGCCCAAACCTGGATGTTATCCAGGTATTGTTGCATACTTATATAAACTGATTCATTATCTGAGGAATTGCAAATGGAGTTGAAAATTTTGTAATTTTTAAGCACATATGTCTTTGTTGGAGGGGAAAGCTATTGATGGAGTAGCTGAAGATGATTGGATCTCAGACACTGCCCTAAATTAATCCTGTCAAGATGTCCTTGGCCAGAAAATATTGGCCTCATATACTATAACTGCCAGCAATTACTCCATATCCCTGCTGATTTCAATTTTAGTGAAGCTATTGGTGCCACACAATCAAGTATTGTCTTAATGTCAAGGGCATTTATTCATCTCACCAGTTGGGAATTCAGGTCTTTAATCCATGTTTAGACTGTGTTCTGGAGCCAAGCAGCACTTATGGAACCTGAACTGAGCATTGGTGAGCAGATTATTGCTGTGTTAGAATGTTGGTGATTAACTTTACTGATGGGTGGATGGTAATCTGCCAGATCGCAATTATTCTGCTTTTTATGGGCAAGGCAGTTTTCTATTTTATTGGTTGGATTCCAATGTTGTAAATGTGCTGGTTTGATGCAGAATGTGTTGCTTGTCTATTTCAGAAGGAAGTCAAGGGTCTTCAACAGTGCTTTGAGTCTGGAACCATATGTGGCAAGACTGGATAAAGGTGACAGGATTTCTTTCTTAAAGAGCATTAATAAGCCACTTAGGTTTTTAAAAGACAATTCAATAGCATCATAGGCACCATTACTAACATTAGCTGTTGTAGAGATAGTAGGAACTGCAGATGCTGGAGAATCTGAGATAACAGGGTGTAGAGCTGGATGAACACAGCAGGCCAAGCAGCACCAGAGGAGC
>NW_025967026.1:0-24734 GCF_021869965.1 Rhincodon typus | reverse complement strand
GCTTGGCCTGCTGTGTTCATCCAGCTCTACATCTTGTTATCTCATTAGCTGTTGTATTCTGGATTTATTTATTTAATTAACTGAATTAAAATTGAAAAATACCACTTTTTTTTTACTTTTGGACTGTGCACTGAAAAGGGAGAAATACTTTTAATAATCCTTTAAAGTGGAGAATGCGCAAGCAAATGAAGCTAACTAAGATAACAGAATGTGGAGCTGGAGGAACACAGCAGGCCAGACAGGCCTTGAAGAAGGGTCCTGACCCAAAACGTCAGCTTTCCTGCTCCTCTAATGATGCTGCCTGGCCTGCTGTGTTCCTCCAGCTCCACACTGTGTTATCTCTGACTCCAGCATCGGCAGTTCTTACTATCCCAGAAGCTAACTGTTGCATATGAGACAATGTTAGTTTCTAGGGACAGTGTTCCCAGGCAAATTGGCACTATCTGTTAGGAGTTCAGGAGATCTCAGCATAGTAATAATCCTCTGACTGATCTGGCTGCAACATAACACAGAGAGAAATGCAAACAAAAAAAAAAACTCCAGAAGTGGGCTACATCAACATCTCTCTGTCTCATTTCTCTGTAAATTTGCTATCTTCAAATATTTGTTGAAAGAATAGGAAAATTAAATCACAGGTGCTTAAACAAATAATTTCAATATCCAATGGAAAAGACCCTGCTTCCAATCAATCAACTAATGAACTGTGGGCTCATCATCGCTGCGCACTATCTTAGGTCCAACCATCTTCACCTGCTTCATCTTTGACCTTTCCTCCATCATGCAGTCAGAAGTGGAGATGTACACTGTTAATTCACAATGCTCAGCACTATTTCTGATTCCTCAGATACCAAAGCAGTTTATGTTCAAATGCAACAAGATCTTGACCATATCCAGGCTTGGGCTAACATGTGGCAATTACATTCATGCCATACAAATGTCATGCAAAGATCATCTCCAATAAGAGAGAATCTAAACGCTGCCCTTGACATTCAATGGTGTTGCCGTCACTGAATCAACATCCTTGGGGTTATCATTGACCAGAAAATCAACTGGACTTACCAAATAAACAGAGTGGCTACAAGAGTAGCTCAGAGGTTTGGAATACTGCAACAAGTAACTTACCACCTGGCTCCCCAAAGCCTATCTATACTCTACAAGGCACTACTCTTTATTTGCCTGGATGGGTGCAGCCCCAACAACATGCACAGGTTGACACCATCCAGGATAAAGCAGCATGCTTGATTGGCATCACAACCACAAGCATCCACTCACTCCACTACTGAAGTTCAGTAGCAGCAGTGTGTACTAACAAGATGCACTGCAGAAATTCACCGAAGATACTTAAACAGCAATTTCCAAACCCACAAACACTTCCATCTCGGACAAGGGCAGCAGATACTTGGGAACCCCATCACCTGCAAATTCCCGTCCAAGCCACTCACCATCCTGACTTGGAAATATATCATCATTCCATCACTGTCACTGGGTCAAAATCCTGGTATACCCTCCCTAAGGGCATTGTGGGTCAACCTACTGCACATAGACTGCAGTGGTTCAAGAAGGCAGCTCACCACAACATTCTCAAAGGCAACTAGGGACGGGCAATAAATGCTGGCCAGCCAGCGACACTCACGCCCCACGAGTAAATAAAAAAAAGGCATAAAACAAAGAATCAAAATGATTGTGAGATGAACCTATCCATTTTGTGATCTGGATTGGTGAAATTGTATTATCCTGATTTCTCTTTTCTCTATACATAATATTTATCTCCAGTCTGGTCACAAAAAAGTTGTTTTCCTGTTAGTGATATCTTGGTGTGTATTTCTATTAATCTGAATTAGATAATCAGGTAAATTGGAAATTTTGGTAGTTTAATTAAATTTTCACGTTTGTAACAACATTGGCAATAGTGGTATTCAGTATTGGTACACACTCCCAAGCAAATTGTGAAAAAAAAATTACAAACCTGCATGGTGGATCTTAAATTTATGTCTCTAGATTATTTGTCCAAGTTTTCAGTAATGTAATTATGATGTTACAGTGCTTACCAATGTTAAATGTCAGAGTGACAATAAACTATATTTTACAAAGCTCATCTGAAACACTGAGCTTTATATAAAAAAGGATTATCGTATTACACCAACACTATTTCAGAGAATCTACAGAACAGGCTGCACATGTAATTATATTATCAAACCATGCAGTACATGTGGAGGTGCCAGTGTTAGACTGGGGTGGACAACGTCAGAAGTCATACGACACCAGATTACAGTCCAACAGGTTTATGTGAAACCACAAGCTTTCAGACCTTTCATCAGGTGAAGTGACACCACCCATATGGCATAAAACAAAAACTCAAATCCATTATGAGGAATATGACAGTCGAAGTCCTACAACTTAACAACAAATATTTATATTACTTGACAAAAGAGTACCTTTTATCATCTTTGAAGCATATCAAAGGAAGTGCCAGGGAGCAAGCAAATTCATTGCAATCACATTGCTAGAGTGCGTCAAATGTTGATCTTTGAGTGCATTATTATGGACTTATTGCTTAAGTACACTCATTCAATAGGGTCCTTACTAATTTTATTGGAAGATTTGATGATATACATTCTAGCTCAATCAGTTTAAATGTAGGTTCAGAAAACCTAGAGTTTTTTTTTGAGGACAATACTAGCACAGCTATTTGAAGGAAAATCAACAGCAGAACAATTTCGGAGGGTTCAAATAGAAAATGGGGCAACAACAGGCCCAGCATGTTCATTTTAGGACGTAGAAGCAACAAGCACAGATAACTTTGGATGTCTAGGAATATTCAGGACTGGCTAAGAAGGAAAAGAGATTATGTGTCCCTTTGCACCTGCTAAAAGCAACAGAGGCCCTACTGGAGTGTAGAAAGTGGAGACCGAGCTTAAGGAAGCAATTAGGAAAGCAATCAGCGGGCATTAAAAAAAACACTGAAATGTAAAGTTAGGGAGAGTCCTAAGATATTCTATAACTATATTAAGGGGAAAGAGATAATCAGGGACAGAGTAGGGTCCATTAGGTGTCAAGGGGGCAATGGAGTCAGAGGAATTGGTAGAACATTAAATGAGTAGTTTACCTCCGTCTTCACCCAGGAAAAGGAGGATGTAGGTACAGAATTCGGAGAGCAGGACTGTGAGGTTCTTGAGCAGTATGACATAGGGAGTGAGGAGATTTTGCAGAGTTTGTCAGGCTTAATAGTGGACAAATCCTCAGGTCTGGATCAGTTGTACCCCAGGCTGCTCTTGGAGGCAAGGGAAGAAATTACAGGGGCCATGACTCAAAGTTTAGGTGGGCTAGACCCACTCACTTACATTATCCTTATAATTCTGCATTTTCCACCTAGCCTGCACATCTCTGGACACTATGGGCAATTTAGCATTGTCAATACACCTAACCTGTACATCTTTGGACTGTGGGAGGAAACTTGAGCACCCAAGGAAACTCATACAGACACAGGAGACTGTTGGAGAATGTCTCCAACACAGTTGCCTAAGGCTGGAATCGAACCCAGGTCCCTGATGCTGTGAGACAATAGTGCTAACTACTGAGGCACTGTGCCGATTCCTCAACAGTACTCAATATTTAGTATTTATTGTGCAGCATGAAACCTTGTTTGACTGTGTTAAGTGTTAAACAGCCTTCTACAAAGGTAAATAAAGAAATTTGTCGGGCACCACATTCCTTTATTATGAATGCTGTACTCGGGAAAATAAGAAGTGTTTGTTTGTAGAAGGAATTAATACTAGCAGTCAAAAGAAAGTAGGCAAAGGAACAATGGTCATCCAATGTCATGAGTAGTTGCCCATAGTCATTGGCCACAAAGATTCAAATAATTGATTGACACAGCATAAGCCTCTAGAAATGGGATATATCAACAAGCGTTTAGCAGCATAGAGCAGTCCTCAACACATGGTCCTAGCAGGCTGCAGCAGTTCTCATCAAGGAATTATCTTCTCTAGATGGAAGATGTACCAGAAGAGGAAGCCAAATATGTAGAGAAATGTTCCCTAACACTTCAACTGGAAAGCAAGATGCTGCCTTCTCAACTTTAACAAGACCCATATATTCCATGCCAGCAGCCCATTTGTCCTTTAGTATCAGTGAACCATCTTCAATTGTCGTGGCTGCATATTTCCTTTGGGTAATAGACTAAAATATTCAACCAAATTGCTGCTTCTTAACAACTCAACAAACTATCCAAAAACTGTTTACAAATGATCTGCTGTTGTGTTAAGTAACTGCGATCATGAACCCCCAAAATCAATAGACAGACATTGTGAAGAAAAGAAGTAAATTATTTGGCATAGACTTCCTAATCTTTGTCCTTCTCTTGTAGCTACTTGGCTAGCCTTTTTGCTCTTGGCTAGACCAATCCAGTTCAGTTTCTGCGCAATGGTAACTCAGGGGATATTGATAATAAGGGATTCAACAAAGGTAATACTGTTGAATGTTAAGGGACATTGATTAATTTCTCTCTTGTTTAAGATGGTCAGTATGCTCGTGTAGCATGAAGCTTGTCTAAGTCATGTTGAATATAGATACGGACTGCTTTAGTATTTGAAGGGCCATAAATTATGCTACTAATTGCAATCATCTTTGAACATCCCCACATCTGACTTCATGACAGATGGAAGGTTATTGATGAAGCAACTGAAGCTTGTCGGGTCTAGGACATCACCCATAAGATCTCCTGCAGTGATGTTCTTGGCCTGATACGATTGGTTGTGATTGTTGGAATTTCCTTTATGCTATCTAAGAGTCCAGTGAGCAGAGAATGTTTTCCCAACTCCCACAACTCCAGTTTGGCTCAGATTCATGGGTGCTAAGATTGGTTAATTGCTATCTTGGTGGCAACAGCAATCACTCTCACCTCAATTTAATCTCACCTTAATTTTGTTGGCCCTGTTTGGACCATGTCTATAATGAGATTAGGATCCTAGTGATGGTACCCAAATGACAATATGATAAACAATTCCTTCAATGACTTAACTGAAAGATTGACAGCAGACTGATATCTCAACAATCGCATTTTGTTAGATTTGTCTTGCTATTTGTGGACAAGTGATACCCGTATAATTTTCATTGTCAGGTAGGCGCCAGCATTGGAGCTGTACTGGAATAACTTGACATTGAGTGTGGCTAGTTTTGATGCCGAAGTCTTCACTAGAATTGCTGGAATGTTGTCAGGGCCTTTGTAGTATTCGGCACCTTCAGCCATTTTGTTATATCACATGGAATGAATTGAATTGGCTGAAACCTTACATCTATAATACTGGGGCCCTCAGGAAGAGGCCAAGTCAAATCATCAACTCAGCCTTTCTGGCTGAAGATGGATCCAAATACTTCAACCTTGTATTTTGTAATGGGTTTCCCCAACTTTGAGGATGCAGATATTTATGCAGACTCATCCTCCTATTAAAATGTTTAATTGTCAACCATTATTCACGATTGGAGGCACCAGGATTTCAAAACTTAAATTTGATCTGTTAATCATCACATTACTTAGCCTTGTTGAATAATACATGCTGTTTGACATGCAAGTAGTCTTGCTGTAGCTTTAACAGTTTGGCAAGAGTAGCCATCCAAGAGGAAGATAGAGATATTTTAGAACAAATCAGTTTTCACAAATAAAGGACTACAAATTCCATACTCCTGACCTTCGTGGAAGTCAAAGGTCATACAGAGTAGGCGAAGGCAATAAAAGAGAATTTTGTCAAATACGGATATCTCTCTAGAGTGGAAAGTCTGAAGGGATATAGAGAATGCAGAGAAGAAATTAGAAAGGAAGTTAGAAAAGCAAAAGAGAAGGTATGAAGAAAAAAATGATTTAAATTAAAGAAAACTCAAAAAAAATTATAAGTACATCAGGAGCATGAAGATAACAAAGAGTAGGACCCACGAAAAATCCAAAAGAAAACTTGTGTCTGAAGGCAGAAGACAGAAGTTTTTTTTGATGAACCGACAGCATTGCTGTACTCAAGAGTTTTTGAGGTGATAACAAGAAGCAGACGGGTAGTTTACATAGATTTTAGCTAGGCTTTTTGTAAAATACACCAGAACGATTTGGTTAGAAAAGAGCCCAACAGTATTTAACAAATTTGATCTAAATCTGAAAGAGGCAGGAAGCACAAGTAATGGTCAAATGGTGTTTCTATTGGGGTTCCACAGGCTCAGCATTTAGTCCCTTGCTGTGATTTAACTCCAGTGATGAAGTATAATTTAAAAATATGCAGATAATGCAAACAATGGTCATGTGTCTTGATATATATTGAAGAAGACAGTTGTATTCTGCAGGAAGACATAAGACTGGTCAGATGGGTAGAAATATAGCAAATAGATTTTAATCCAGGTTAAATGTGACATAATGCATTTGGGAGAACAAACAAGGCAAAGAAATACATAATGAATGCTAAGATTTTGAGAGTACAGAGGAATAGGGGAACATTTGAATGCATATGAACAGGTCTATGAGGTTAGCAGGACAGGTGGTCAACAGGAGTACAGGGCACTCTATTAAGTACGCATAGAAATGTAAAATTAGGTAGATAATTTTAGAATTAAACACTAGGCCACAGATAAAATGCAACATACAGTTCTGGTTGCCACTTTATAGGAATATCGTGATCGCATGAAAGAATATTGCCAGGTTTGGAGAATTTTAGCAATAATTAATTATTTATTAGAAACAGAAGAACACATATTTTCAACCAAGCAACATTTAGGCCATCATATCTAGAAATAAATGAGAAAACTGCATATGGATTTCATAAGTAAAATCAAAGTGCAGTTTTTACTTTGGCTTTATACAAAAAAAATGCCAGACAAATGTTGAAGTGGGATTAGGGTAATGAGCAGCAGAAAAAAAAATTCTACTGCTAAAGCTGAAATAGGGAAAACTCGATACAGAACAATACATTCAAAATGAAAACGTCAGCACAGCCTAAATCATATGGCTTTGTTGTATTTGCTACCAGAAAATTAAGGTAGAGGACTTTCACAGCTATTTGCTGTGGCACATTTGTGGAGAAATTTGCCTGCAGTTCAGATCACAGAATTAGCACAATTCTTGCCATTACATCAACAATGACTTGGGAGTCCACAAGGCAGTCCTCTTTAACCGATTGTGGCTTTAATGTTATGAAAGTTAAACAATCAACATTTTACACAACCTCCTTTCCCAGTATCTGTTGCTCCTTTCCTTAGTTCCACAAGTGGTTGGATGCAGACAGGAAATCAATGTTTCCAACTTCAACCACAACTGTCAGACCTTGAACCACAATCCTTCAGAACAAAATAACCTTTTCGCTACAAAAAGGCAAAGAACAACAAAATAAAACTTTATACGTCAGTTTTAATTTACACTGGCTTCTTAGACGTTTTTGCTTTCTTTTTAGAACCCCTCAGTTCATGGGTGTGTATTGTCTGGACTCCAATATAAACATTGGGATATTCAGGGACATTTATGTAACCCTTTCCAATAAACAAACAAACAAACAAACATTCAGCTTCAACTGATGTTCAAAATAAAACTAATTTTTGCAGAACACTGTTGTGAACTAATATGTCGTGATTTTGACTCCCAATGCTGTATTTACATAATGTACAGGTCATCTTCCAGTGACAGTATGGTCCAATTTTAAACCATTTCAGTAAGCTAACAGCAGCATGCAGATTCTCGGTTGTTACAAATCAGTTTCAGAAGTATGTTTCTATCATCTTGTAATTCCAAGATGAAAAGCTTATGTAAAACAAAGCATCATGCTACATGGCTCTATTCCTTGAACAGATAAGTTTCACAAAATATAAATCTCATCTCTTTTCTCAGTCTGACTTATTGGAACATAAAAGAAATTCCTATTGTATTGAGTTGTCTCCTTCTCCTAACTTAAAAGCTACAAAATAAAAGATTTTGCAATTGCAGTTTGAGATGGGTTCATTGTTGCCTGAGTGATTTGAATGGAAAACTGACAATTTATTCAGAGTTGTATTTATTAAGTTCCAACATTCATATAAATATAAAGAATTTTTCCAATCAATGACAGCAATGCCACTAGTGCAGGTGGAAACACTTAACCAAAGACAAATCCAACAGAGGTCATTCAATTCTTAAAACAAGTTATTAAAACAGATGTTACACAAAGCTGTTGATCTTTAATGAACACTAAAGTGCATTTCCTGAAGCCACTGTACAAGTCAAAAACAGAAGATATTTACAGTGTCAGAATCAATACAGTAAAATATTGACAACAGCCTTACTTAATCCAAAGGAAGTCCAGATGCAAGGTCATTGAAGATAGAAAATAGTTTGTAATAGCATCAATTTCATTTTTCCTTTAAAACTGCAATGTCAGACCAATTGGTTTGCTTTTGTTACTTTTCTGCAAGTGATGAGGTTTAATAATGATAAACTAAATTAAAATGAATTGACCTGCTTTTTTGAATTATAGAAAACACTAAGTAAGTAAGCTTCTGTAACCCACAAGATATCGCACAGTTCTTTGCAGGTCATAAATGGTCTTTTTTTTTTAAAAAATGCCAGGGACGTTGTCTACATTCAGACCATCTAGGTTTCGATTCATTTCAAATGTGAAAATTTGAACACAAGCTTCTGTGCTTTATACACAAGAAAATGTTTTCCTCAGCTGTTTACACAAAAGTGCAGGGTTTCAATATCTTTCAAACCTAAAAAAAAAGTCAGGGAACAAAAACATAGGAAACATCAAATGAACATTTACAAAAACGTCAAGAATTTATAGATATAGTGAGGTTGTAACTTATTTGCAGAAAAGGAGGAAATTAATCCTCAGCAAAGTGGTGTAGGAAAATATAGCCAATCCACATCTTGTGTAAGGAACAATCCTCTCTTTATAATGCTTTGTTTTTCCTCAGGTGGTGAACTTTGGTTAAACATTTAAATAAAAAATTGCTCATCATCATCATCTCAGGACACATAGGCCTGCACTTTAAATGTTGAAAAATTAAACAATAATCAAATTTTAAACAAATATATTGCTATCAGCATTCCAATGATTAAATTGGTCTCACTTATCTGAAATTTCAGAAAATTTACAAGTATTTTTGTGATTTCATACTTGTAATATGAGGAACGTAGTCATAAGATAAAAACAAACAACAGATGGCTTAACAGATTTAAATATTCTGTAAATTCTTCCAGCATGTTCACATGCAGAACGACAAATTCTACAATAAATTACAGGTTGAGAAATGACCTGCTGTGGCCTTGTATGCTGAGGAGGATAATCAACTAAAAAAGTTGCGTATGAACTTGGAATAACTTTGAATTTTTGTAGATTGGTGTAATCTGTACACACCCATCTAAATGACCCTAACTGGGAAAGCTAGGTTTGGGTTGCTAGCCAGTTGTAGTTTCATTAGAATGATACCATCCCTTTATGAGGCAGTAAACAAATACATTATTATTTTCAGCAAGAATGAATGGTTCTCGAATTCTTCTTGAGACCACTAGCCAAAGAGTGGCTACTTTCAAACATTAATATATACAAAGATTTTGCAACCTTCAAAAGAAAATGAAATATAACAAGAGCTCCAAATGGAGAAACTCATAAAAAGATGGCACCAAATGCTACAATTCATGGCAATGCTTGCCTAAATAGCATTAACAGGAACATTTTACAGTTGGCAACGTATGCAGACCTAAAGGTTTTAAGTTTCTACCACATCAAGTCACAGCTTATATACGGTAAAGAGTCTAGCTCCCAAATGTTAACACTGCTTAGAAATGAGGCTTTGCAGCAACTTTAACGTGAATATCAGTGACAAGAACAAACTAACATGTGATTGCTACATTCCTGTCTGTCTACTGAAAGCTTTTTTTTAAATAAAAGTTCAAGGTCAGTTAAACACAGTGTTCCAGGTTTTCCCTCCTCTCTCCCCAGAGACCTAGTTCTGACACCACACATTTTCCACTGTTTTATTAAAAGAAACATGCTTGCCAACAACTCTAACACTACAGATAATATAGTAGGAGCATTTTGTGCCTTCTTCAATTCCAGTAGCATCTCATTTTAAATAGTCTCTAACCACTACCTAGCCAAAAAGGTAAGAAACAGCAACGAACTATAATCTGTATCAGCCATTTTCTTCTCCATGTAGTTTTGGTAGGTGTTTCTTGATTTGAAACAGTTCACATCCAAATATTTTTAGTGTTCAATTTTGCCTAAAATATTACAGAACTTGCTGTGCAGGTACCTTGTCTTGCAGGCCTCAAAAGTGGAACACATGACACACACACACACATTTAAACGCAAACAGACATTAGAAACTTAATTAAAAAAAAGACAAAATACTACAGATTTGAATATATTTTGGTCTAATAATAAAGGATGCTGACAGTTTTATGCCAGTATAACTGCTCTCCATTCTTAATTATCATATCCACTTCCACTGTGAGCCCACGAATAAGCTTTGCCTTAGATCTCACTAGACTCACATTTTTAACATTAATGTTGTCAAAAGGCTAAAGGTGTAATGACCAGTGTAGCAATATTTCAGCTTTTAAAAATACAAAGCATCTTCAACCTCTGTACATTCATCTCTTCTTTTTTTGCTGTTTCAACATTTTCCGCCTTTTAATGATCATTTCATAAAGTTTTTCCAGTCCCTCTCTAAGTCCATCTCCTATTATGGCACAGGTAGGTTGAAGGTGCCAGGGGGTGGAAGAACTTATTTCACTCAAAGCTAACAGTTTTTCCACTTCAGAGAGCGAGAGGCAGTTCCTGAGATCTTGTTTGTTGGCAATCAAAAGTACCGGCACTCCTTGGTTCTCAGAGATCCTGGTTATTTTGTGCAATTCAGTTTTGGCTTCCTCCATTCTTTCCACATCTACCGAGTCCACCACAAAAATAATACCATCTGTGCAGCGTGTATAAGATTTCCACAGTGGTCTCAGTTTCTCTTGACCACCGACATCCCAGAAGTGGAAAGTCACTGCTTTTGAGTTACCCAAAGTCACTCTGATTTTTTCAGTATTAAATCCTTTTGTTGGAACAGTGTTGACAAATTCATTGAACTGTAATCTGTACAAAACTGTAGTTTTACCAGCACAGTCTAAACCCAGAATAACAATGTGGAGAGACTGAAAAGATGGAAAACTTGATAAAATAGAAGTTTGATCTGAAAGTCCATTACCCATCTTGGATTAGAGGCAAAAGAGAAATGTAGCGATGTCCACACTGAAACACAGTTAATTCCAAATAGTGCTGATCATTCCAGTCTGCAACGTGAATCCAGTGTAGCTTAGATATTAATATCTAAATAAAAATAAAAAAAAATCTCAATACATAACGTACAACAGCAGGAAAGTACATGAGTACAACACAAATTGATTGGTTATATTTTAATACTAGGTCACATCTGATATAAGTAACAAATTCCAGCTATCATTTTTAAGGCAAAAGATCCACTCAGGAAAACTTTCTAAAACGTGCCATGTAACATACTGAATTACTGCACAGTAAATTTTCTGTGGGTTGATTCAAGTCCTGAATAAAATTGCACACCAAATCCAGACCGACTCTGCGACCGTGACCAGGATCGCCAGATTGAGTCTATCAATTGTACTATGCTGGGCGAAAACAGATCTCCATTTCAAAACAGAAAATTAGGATTTGAAAGAAAACGATAAACGTTTACATTTAACAAGATTGTGTCAAATTACTTCAAACGTCGGCCGTGACATGCCTGGCACACTGAGAAACCAAATCCCTGAATTACTTAGGGCGTTTACCAACTGACTAAAGTCACGAACATACAAAACCGCAACGTTGTAATATAAATAAACCCAATTCTTGTAAAGCATCTGCGCTTCCTAAGCGTTGCACACATCCAGACTATTTTAGCTGCTTTAATTTCCTACAGCTGTCCAGTTACACTCAGCTCAGTCTGGCCGACAAACACACAACACATAAAAAAGATCCCCTTATGAAACCATCAGCAGCAATAAATTCAGCGCAGGCTCTTCACTCACTTTGCTGAATTCAGGTTAGCCAAGTTAGCCACAAGCAGCAACAAATGCTAACTTTGTATTTTACCTTATGTACATTCTCAGATGGTATACATTTCCCTCCGTCTCACACTGAATCACGTCGTGTAAAATTATCGCTGCAGTAACTCATTTGTGTCAAAACATTCTTCTTAAACTCACTTTCACAAATACACAACACAACCTGCAGCCGACTGTTCAACAAGTCTTGGAGACAAACCTTGTAAACGTGCCGGTATGGCCATTACTATGAAGGTGAATGAGTTGCCAAGACCTTCAAGCCTGTTCTACATTAGGAAGCTGGCCCGCGCACCATCAGAAGAAGCAGAAACTATGCGGTTTGTTTTTAAGAGGAAAAAAGACGCTTGATAACTTTGGAGAGGACGAAAACCGCCGGCCACCGTGCCGCCCCAGTTTGATTATTCGAGAGATTAAACACCCACCCCAAAAGCCGAGTGCATGGAGAAAGCTGACTCCTCAATGTCAGTACTTATTTCTCTCACACACAAAAACAGACACTCGCTCCAACACGATCTACATGAACCACTGACTCCACTCAGTCTGAGGACGCGCGACTAGAACCTAGAACCGGCCGAACGCGGCGGCGGCAACATTCCATTTCGGCCCCGCCCCCCGGCTCCTGCTCCAGGCCCATTGGCTGCTCCAGCCAACCCTCGCACTCCATGTCGAACCATAGCAGGCCCCGCCCCCGCACTCCATCTGGACGCTGACACACCACACCATGGCACCCGCCCTCTGCCCCATCACTAAGCCCCGCCCACTCAATAGCCCCGCCTCCGCCGTCAGTCTCACAACTGGCCTGCCGCAGGTGTCCATTTTCAAAGAGTTCACCGAACACCCGCGAAGCCGTTTTATATCTCAATTTAAAAAGGAATACAAGAGGAGTTAAATCGAAATGGGCAATCGAGGCCACCGCCTTGCCCACGTACGGAAAAAGAGAGTGAGCTGCTCACCTCAGGAACCACAACGGCGGCTGCCTCTTTCCTCGCCAGCTCAGTAAACGGCTCTGCGGAGACCCCTGGCGGCTCCGCGTGCTGCCGCAGCCCCGTATACCCGCCCTCTCCACTCTGATTGGCTGTTTGTTTACTGGTCACCAGGAGACCACAGACACAATCCGTTTGAAAAAAACAACAGCGACAGCGCGAGGTCGCAGTTAGTGAGAAACGACATTATTAAATAATGAGGGGTACAGGCAGGAGTTAGTGTGAAACAACAGTGTATGGAATAATGAGGGGTACAGGCAGGAGTTAGTGTGAAACGACAGTGTATTAAATAATGAGGGGTACAGGCAGGAGTTAGTGTGAAACATCAGTGTATTGAATAATGAGGGGTACAGGCAGGAGTTAGTGTGAAATCACAGTTTATTAAATAATGAGGGGTACAGGCAGGAGTTAGTGTGAAACATCAGTGTATTAAGTAATGCGGGATACAGACAGGAGTTACTGTGAAACGACAGTGTATTAAATAATGAGGGGTACAGGCAGGAGTTAGTGTGAAATCACAGTGTATTAAATAATGAGGGGTACAGGCAGGAGTTAGTGTGAAATCACAGTGTATTAAATAATGAGGGGTACAGGCAGGAGTTAGTGTAAAATCACTGTATTAAATAATGAAGGGAACAGGCAGGAGTTAGTGTGAAATCATGGTGTATTAAATACTGAGGGGTACAAGCAGGAGTTAGTGTGAAACAACAGTGTATTAAATAATGAGGGGTACAGACAGGAGTTAGTGTGAAGCAACAGCGTATTTAATCATGAGGGGTACAGGCAGGTGTTATTGTGAAAAGTTTGTGTATTTAATAATGAGGGGTACTGCAAGGAGTTGGTGTATTTAGTAATGAGAGGTAGAGACAAGTTATTGTGAAAGGACACTGTATTTAATAATGAAGTTGCGGACTTGTGTTACTGTATTTAATAATGAGAAGTACATATGAGAGTTTGTCTGAAATGAATGTGTATTTAATAATGACGGACACAGATTGGAGTTTGTTTGGAACAACTACGTACTTAATAATGACGTTTACGGATAGGTGTTAGCATATTTAATAATGGGGGTACAGGCAGTGTACACAGAAAAGACATACACACTGACCAAGTACTGAATTTCAACAGTTACCACCTCAATACTCGCAAATGAAAACACTATTTAAACAAGAACAACACACTGTAGCAACCCAGAACTACACCAAAAATAAGAAGAGTACCTCCACCAAGTATTTAAAGACAACGGATACCCAAACAACTGGATCCGACAATGCCTATCACATGAACAACAACAGAAACATACTGCACCCCCTAACACACTCATCTTGCTACCATACATCAAGAACATATCTGAACTGATCACAAGACTCCTATAACCATTGAGCATCAGAGTAGCACACAAACCCACGTCAACCCTATGCCAACTGCTAACTCGAACCAAAGACCTCTTATCCACTATGGACAGAACCAACGTAATATACAAAATTCCATGCAAGGAATATGACAAACATTACATTGGACAGACAGGAAGAAAATTGGCCATAAGGGTACATGAACACCAACTAGCAACAAAAAATACACAACCAATACTCACTCATCTCCATTCACATGGATAAGGAGAACCAGCGGTTCGATTGAAGCAACGTCAGGATCCTAGGACAGGCCAAACAGAGACAAGTACGGGAATTCCTAGAGGCCTGGTTCGTCACCAAGAAGGCCATCAACAAACGTATAGAACTAGACCCCATATGTACACTATTGCGAAGGAAAACCGGAAATGAGGTAATCAAATGCAATAGACCCCAGAGTTTAAATACCAGGCAGGAAAACACAACAGCGCTTCATATGAGGCTGCACTGATGATGTTACCCAGCAGGGTAATGAAATGTCTGTGGACTAACGAACCAGCTCGGCAAACGAACCAACCACAGCATCCACAACCCGAGCTAAAGATCTACTCAAAAACCTTAGACATTTCTTATCTTTCTTTTAGTTTGTTACCATATCCTCACCTCCCTCCATCCCATGTACTGTCCTTTCAAGTCTGGCAGGAGACACACCATTTTTCTGCCATTCTCACATTCCAATCACATAGTCAGAACTATCAACATTATTTCTCCACCAACACCCTACACCCACTACCTTCACAATCCCCAAACTATAGCATAAATGCTGTCCCCTCCATACTTCACTTCAGCTCTGATAAAGAATCATCTAGACTCGAAATGTTAGCTTGCTCTCTCTCCATAACGCTGTCTGACCCCGTGTGATCTCCATCATTTGTTGTTTTCAGTACAGATTCCAGCATCTGCAGTAATTTGTTCCTATATTTAATAATGATGGGTACAGAATGGAATTAGTGTGAAATGACAGTGTGTTTAATAATGAGTGATACACACAGGAGTTAGTGTGAAATGACAAAATATTTAATATTGTGTGGTACAGGTAAGAGTTAGTGTGAAACAACACTGAATTTAGGAATGAGGGGTAGAGGCAGGAGTTAGTGTGAAACAATTGTGCATTCAATAGTGAGAATGTACAAACAGGTGTTTCCTATTACCACAGACCTTACTCAAGGATGGTGCGTTCCATTCCTGGGATAGGACCATAGAGTTTACTGAACTGTGGTAGGGCATTCTGACAGGGGCAGATGTTGTGGTATGGTAGGGGGTTGTTGTGGAGGGCTAGAGCAGTCAGAGATGGTGCTTCACATTATAACCAACCACGTAGGTAGAAAGAGAGATGGGGTCCGGCAACAAGAATTTAGGGAGCTCAGTAGAAGATTCAAAAACAGGACCCCAAAGACTGTAATCTCTGGATATAGTTCAGTGCCAAGTACTAATGAATATAGAAATAGGTGGAAGGAACAGATTAGTGCATGGTTGAGTGAAGTAATAGTTAAATAATAGAATGAGATTTCAACCTCTCCAATATTAACCAGGATAGACAGGTTGACAAGTATGAGAAGCTTAGAGGGGGCAGAATTCTTAAAATGTGTCCAGGATAGCTTTTTAAGATGGCACGTAAAATGCTGTATAAGAGAGGAGGCAGAGCTATACCCAATTTTAGGGAAATAAAAGCCAGAAGAGTAGTAGATATATCAGTGGGGAAACAATTCAGTGATCGTGACCATAAGGAAGGATCAGCACAAAGATGGACCAGAAATAAAGTTTCCGAGTTGGGAAGGCTGATTTTAATACAATAAGACAGGATCTGACCAAAGCAGACTGGGACCAGCTACTTGCTAGAAAGTTCATATCAGACCAGTGGAAGTCTTTCAAAAGTGTAATAGTGAGAGTGCAGGACTGTCTTGTTCCCGTAAATGTGGAGGGTGGGATCAACAAGTCCAGAGAATCCTGGCTGTCAAGGGAAGAACAGGATTGAGTAAAGAAAATAAAGGGAAGCTTATAGCAGATACCAAAGGCTCAAAACAGCAGATGCATTAGAAAATGCAGAGGGTTACTGAAGAAAAAAATTAAGCGGGTGAAGAGGGAACATAAAAAAATCGCTTTCAGGTAAGGTTAAAGAAAATCCTTGGGATCCAGGGCAATTTGTCAAATTGGTTCCGAAATTGACATAATGGCAGGAAGCAGAGGGTGATGGTCAAAGTGCGTTTTTTTGTGACTGGAAGCCTGTGTCCAGTGGCGTACCACAGGGTTTGGTGATGGGTCCCTTGATAAATCAGTGTGCATTAATGATCTAGGCATGAATATAGGAGGAATGATCAGTAGTTTACAGATGACACAAAAGTTGGTGGTGTGGCAATTAGCAAGGAGAAAGCCTTAGACAACAGAATGGTATAGACTGGGCTGGTCAAATAGGCTGAACAGTGACAAATAGAAATTAATCCTAAAAGTTGTCAATTGATATATTTTGGGAGGACAGACATGATAAGGAGAGTATACATTGAATAATAGGACCCTAGGAAATACTGAGAATCTGAGGAACCTCGGTGTGCATTTTCATAGATCCTTGAAGACAGCTTGACAGGTCAATGAGATAGTTGAGAAGGCATCTGGGATACCTGCCTTCATTAGTCAAGTAATTGAATATGAGATCAAGGAGATTATGATGGAGCAGTATGTAACATTAGTTAGGCTATAGTTGGAACACTCTGTGCAGTTCCTGTCACTGGTAGAGGAATGATATGATAACAAGAGACTGGATAGGTTGGGACTGTTCTTCATAGAGCCGAGAAGGCTGAGAGGGAACCTGACTAAGGTGTGAAGTGTGCTGAGGGGCATAGTTAGGAAAAACGTTTCTCCTGAGTAGACAGATCAATAAGTGGAGGGCACAGTTTTAAGGAAAGGAGCAGGAGGTTTTGAGAAAAAAAATTTTTGCCAGGATGCCTAGAACTCAGTACTTGAAAGGATGGTAGAGGCAGAAACTCTCAAGACATGTAAGAAGTCTTTAAACAAACACTTTAAATGCCATAGCATGTAAAACTATGGGCCAAGTGCTGGACAATGGACTAGAATATATAAATGCTTGATGGCCAGTGTAGACATGGTGAGCTGAAGGGCTTTTTACTGTGCTGTACAAAATTTATCAAACCCCAACCAAAAAGAAAGCAATTAATCACCTCCCCAACACAGTGTTTGGAACTGTCAGCTTTCCCTTCACAGAACCTACTCTAACTACTGAGAATTTCCACAAGCATCCCTTTTTATTTTCGTGTTCACGTCCCTTCTAGGCGTTTGGTAACAGTGAAGCATTTCACCATCACTTTTCCAAAGCATTTCCGTGAATGTCCAATTCCAAAAATGAATTATAATATCAATGTTCTATTCACTTTCTAATCTTGTGTTTCCTCACTTTAGGCACAGAAACAAATATGAATGTTTTTCAATATTTTAATTCACTGAATGGTTCTCTTGTGACTTACCCTCTTCCCCTGCCCACATCCTCATCCTAAATTTCTGACTCTGACCAAAGTTGCAGGCCTTTCTGGAGAGGTTCTAGATATTTGTTATTGATCTAAGGAAATGTCAACTTCCTAGGCATCCACTCCATTGTTTATGTTAACGCAGGCTCTCTATAGAACAATCCAGTCAGTCCATTCTATCAATATTAATTGACAGCAGCTATGACCCCTTTATGGTATTGCAGAACACATAGCCTGCAGTGGTTCAAGAAGAAAGTTCACCATAACCTTTTCAAGGAAATTATCGATGAGTATCAAATGGTGGCCTTATAGTAATGACTGCATCCTATAAAAGAATAAGAAATTTGACATTATTACTTTAAATAAGCAAATGGTTAGTCAGCGTAAGAGATCCCCCCTCACTATATCTTCTAATAAGAGACAGATAAATTGTCATTCCCAATGGTACCATTGAAAAACATTCATATTTGTTTCTGTGTCTAAAGTGAGGAAACACAAGATTAGAAAGTGAATAGAACATTGATATTATAATTCATTTTTGCAATTGGACATTCACGGAAATGCTTCGGAAAAGTGATAGTGAAATGCTTCACTGTTACGAAAGGCCTAGAAGGGACGTGAACACAAAAATTGGCCTGGAATGTGAGTGGACAAATGCACACTCTTTGCAATGAATACTGCTTAAAACATTTTACATGGATAGCCATGGATAGAATTTATGTATTTTCTTTACTACACATGACCAGTGTGTGCTTAGCTGTTGTTCAATGAAAGGTAATGTTTTCAACCATGCAAAGGCTTTTCAGTACGTGATGCTCCCACATTGAACAACAAAATTTGATGCCATGCTGTGTGATAGAGAAAGTGTAGCATTCCCTTAGAAAGGGTTCAAACATGTTATGTCACCAAGGACAGATAGCCTGTGTAGTGCCATTCTTGTAGCTGCAGTTACAATGGTAATCAATCAGACAGGTAATGATATAAAGAAGCATCATATTTACAAATATGAGATTCTATTTCCAATGAAAAGTCACCTGTGCCCTGATTTGCCCTGAGAAACATTTATTTTTCATTACCCTCCCGTTACACGTACTGTGAAAGGCTATTATGGCTGGCAGTGATAAACTAGGTGTACAGTTGGGCTTTAAATAAGGCACTAGTGGTGGCAAACTGGTAGATGCTAGCAATGGTGAGTGCTTTAGCCACTGGTGAATTATTGATTGCGTGAGCAAGGCACTGCAGAGGCATTGTGCATACATAGTGAGCTGTGAAATGTAAATTTGTGTGAGATAATTTGCTCGAGCTCATAGGGAAAAAAGCCCTACATGAAACGCCCCGAGATTGATACCTCATAGATTTTTGATAAAATTCAGCCTGTTGGTTTAGATGCTTCAGATACTTTAATTTTTTTGTTCAAGTCTTTCATAAAAATAATAAAAAGTTGAAGTTTCAAAAGTAATGCCTGTAACATATGAATCTTTACAGCTTCCCAACAAGAAAATGGTCCATTTTGTCTACTCTTACATATCTTTCTGTTAGCCAATTTTCTATTCATGCTAATATGTAACCATTTACTTCATGAGCTTTTAGTTTCCACTAAAATTGATATGACACCTTATTAAATGGCTTCTGGAAATCTAAGGCTTTTCAGGGCTGTAGAGCAACCTGTTCAAGGACGCAGAAAAGTGTTTGTTCATATGTTCCACCTGAATTCAGATAGAGGGTTTGGGATTTGTACCTTTTTCTTCTCTTTTAGGGTTTCTTCATGAACATTGTTATTTGAAGCTTCAGAGTTTAATTTTGCGTCAGTTATCCAGTAAGTTTCCATGTTGCTTTACATTGTCATGCCAGAATAGCCTGGTGCTAAATAGAAGTGTTGTGCTGAAATCATAGCCAACTGGCAATGATAACTTTTTTTTAAAAAATCACATTTCCCATTATTTGAACAGTATTACATTAGGAAGTCACAGATGTCTTGTTTAAGCAGATACTTATATTTTTTTCCCAATGGAATGTTGCCATCAGAAAAAATAAGAACTCAAGTGAATGGAAGAAATTCCTATGATTTTACTACCGATGAACAATTTTCTCTTGCTCTTGTATTCTCCTCCAACAGATTTGCCTGTAGAACACACCAGTGGAGTACAATTTTGGGCCACATAACTCCAGCAGCAACACTTTGTGAAGTCCAAAATTTGGGAAATGATGAGTGCAGGCTGGCAACACCCCATATCACTGCTCTGGGGTAGGAGGTTCACAGAATTAAATTAATAAGCAGATTTGGTGCAAAATTCACTACCAATTGGTTATCAGACATTCATGACCTGAAATTAACTTTGCAATTGTCACACATCTGAACATTTCTAGAATCTGTTAATGATGCATTTTTCTTAATTTCAGCTAAAATGTTTGTCAGGTTTAAAAATGTTTGTCTCGTCTGGCTATTAGCTGGGCCATTATTTGTACTCCTTGATTACAGTCTCTTGTTTTTATTGGCTTCATCTTCAGTTACCATTCTATTTTACAGGACTATTCTTTATTATGCACCAACAGGGTAAAAGAAAATACATCAGATGGTTTGAGTATTCCCACTATTTCCTGATATAAACTGTAAAATAGCATTCGGTTATGAGATTCAGCAGCAACCATTTTTTTAAAATGACCTGGGTATCATAGCTACATCTTCAGTGTTTGTTTTATCTTGTCAAGCACTCATTTAGTAACTTCTGCTGACATTCTACCATGCAAACAGTATCTGAGGTCAACATCCTCTAGATAATGTTATTATGTTATCAAGGTTTATTGTCTATCAATTCTGAATATCATTATTTGCATACTCCATGGGAATATGCAAATTTCAGACTACATGCGAAGTTACCTTGAAGGAATAGTTTTCATTTCAGTAATTTAAATGAGCAAAACCAAATTCCACTTTCTTGACCCAGCTATTACTAAATCAGCTCATGAGGTCATTGGTGGCCTTATCCATGATTGTCTTGATTTGATCAAAAATTAAGATATGTTCCAATATCGTGTCTCCAGTCAATTGTATCAGTTTGTTTACACACATTTATTTGTTAAATTTATGAAATAACTTTATTTTCAGTTGTCCAGAAATGTAGCAATCTACCAATTTGATGAATTTCAACTGTTTAACATTATGGATGTAGCCCATGAGGTTTAATTTGACTAGAAGTTGTTTCAAGGGTCAGGAGATTAAAGCATTTATGCAAATAATTTGTTATACCCATTCTCTCTCATTATTGCTGCTACATAATACACAGGTGAATAAGTTAAACAATGAAAACAATATAGCCAAGCAATTACTGTTCATAATATTTGTGTGTGAACCCTTTACATAGTTTATAAAATTCATCTAGCTAATATTTTATGTAAGAGATAGGCTATTTATTTTGAACTAATTTATGTTTGCATTGATATAGTAGACAAAAAAAATCCATACAAATATTCTAATGCTTTTTGCTCATTTATAAAATAAAGAATAATTGAGTGTTAACAGAAACAGAAATTAATTTTTTGACATATTGGAAACTAAATATTCCTTTAACAAACAATGGTTTCATAAAAGAAGAAATTTAGTTGGGCTCTTCCTTGAATTATGAATGAATATTTTCATTCACAATGTGTAGAAAGAGGTTTTCTATTCTAAAATGTGGATAAATGCAAACTTCTGAGAGGGTATCAAAAAGCCCAACAAAGCAACAAAAAAGTAGCTTGTTTTGCTGTTTGACTATTTCTATACATTTCAATGACGTTCAATAACAGCGTGCATTTATATGGTGGCATTAACACAGCATTACAACTAAAGCAAGAAAGGTGAGTTGGCTCCTGTTTTTAATTCTATTCCTAAATTTGACTGTTGCCAATTTATTATAGGTACTTCCCTGTGTTCAGCTGAGCATGAGAAATAATCCAGTCAGGTTTCTTAAGTGAACAAATAAAAAGTTAGTTCCATTTCTAACACTCACTCAAACAAAGATGGAGAAACTATTCGCAAAAAGTTTAAAATATACATGTATATCCAATTATCCATTAATGAAAACAAAACACTCAAACACAATCTCCCCAGCATGTAAAATACAATTATATTACAACTCTACAATATGTGATCATAAAATTTGATTTTAGAACTTGGCCCAGTAACAAACAAAATCAGGGTAACCACTAACAGGTTCTCAGAGGCCTGCTTAGAGCTGAAGAGCTACTTTCTTGGCTCAGTGGTTAGCAGTGCTGCTTCACAGTGCCAGGGACCTGGGTTCAATTCCACCCTTGGGTGACTGTCTGTGTGGAGTTTGCACATTCTCCCCGTGTCTGTGTGGATTTCTTCCCACAGTCCAGCTAGATGGATTGGCCATGCTAAATTGCCTGTAGTGTTCAGGGATGTGTAGATTAGGTGGGTTATTAGGGGGATGGATCTGGATGGGATCCTCTGAGGGTTAGTGTGGAATTGTTGGGCCAAAGGGCCTGTTTCCACACTGTAGGGATTCTATGATACTTTGCAGTGACTGTTGTTACTGGTATTTCTTGCTGAAGCAGTCCATCTTGGCTAGGTGATTCTCTTGTTCTCTTGGAGACAGATGAGCATAAAAATTAAGGACAGTAGTTGAACATTGAGCTCCTTGAGACTGCTCCTCCATTCAACACAATCATAGCTGATCTGCTTGTGTTTAGAATTCTACATTCCAGCTTCACCTCACAACTTTTGATTTCTTTGCCTAACAAAAACTGATCTAATTCTGCCTTAAAAATACTTAAAGGTACCATTTCATTGACCTGCCATTCACCTTTGCACAGTTTTTTTTTCTTTAAATTTGATGCATTCCCTAACTTTTGTTAATTAATCACTAATGTTTAGTCCTCCCTTTAGAATTTTTCTTAATTTTTGGGACATACTTATTCTGAGTACTTTGAAAATTATCCCCTTAAATGTCTGACACTGTGCCTCTAGCCTAGTATGCTAATTCACGTTAGCTACGCAACTTTCATGCGAAAATAGTTGCCTTTAATTTTTTCAATACTAGTCTTAGACCCAATATTGTCCATTTCAGATTGGATGTAAAATTCAAGAATATTTTCGTTGCTGTTATTGAGGACTCTGAGGTCTTAAATTAATCCTGCCACATTACACAATGAAAAGTTTTTTTATAACATGCTTCTCTGTCAGTTTCAGAATATACTGCTCTAAGAAACAATTTTGAAACAATACTATAAATTCTTCAGCCAGGCTTCTACAGCCAATCTGACTTTTCCAATTTTGTACGAATTAAACAGTTTAAGGCCACCCATGAATATTGCCATCCCTTGATCACAAATACCCAATTTTTCTTCTTATATACTTAGATTACCCCATTTTTCCCCTTTATTCCCCAGTCAATAACAAGGGGGCACATGTTTAAGGTGAAAAGTAGGAGGTTTAGAGTGGAAAGTTTTTTTCTTACCCAGATGTTGGTTGGCTCTGGAATGCATTGTTTGGGAATGTTATTGATGGGGATAACCTCACAAACTTTAAAATATACTTGGATGAGCACTTGAAGTGTCGTAACATTCCAGTCTGTGGACCTAGTGCCTGAAAATAGGACTGGTGTAGATTTGATGTATTTTTGGCAGTACATACTCAATGGGCTGAAGGACCTCTTCCATACTACATGATTCCATGATTCTATTCCTAGCCCCACCCACACTGATTCTGCATCCTGATTTCGTGAACTAAGACCATCTCTGAGTATTGAACCATTTCCATCCTTAATTAACAGGGTTACCCTTCCAACTTTACCTAGTTTGCTATCCTTCTTGAATATCAGAAACAGTAAAGTTAAATCAGAATTGTCCCTTAAAAACTTGGGTTGCAACAATGAAAACTTCCGGTAGGTCTTCAAATCTCTGGGAGCTTCAAGGAGTCTGCTTTCCCAAAGTGTAGTTGTGTCTTCACAAATACAGTTTTATAACCACACTGAACCAGTATCCTTTGTTTTGTAAAGTATACTTTTCAAAAATTAAGCTGATTACATTATAATTTAATACTTCAGATTGCACATCTTCATAACCATATCCCAGAGCTCCTTATAAAGGCACAAAAAAGGAAAGGGTAGTTTATGGAAGTAACTAAACTTGGTAACATGGAGATAGTAGGAACTGCAGATGCTGGAGAATCCGAGACAACAAGGTGCAGGGCTGGATGAACACAGCAGGCCAAGCAGCATCATAGGAGCAGAGAGGCTGACGTTTCGGGCCTAGACCATGTTTTTAGAAGACTTTTTTAAAGTTGGAAGAGAGGAAACTACATAAAGGGATTTAGAGGGAGAATATTTCAGGTGGTAAGATAATAATGGCCGAAGTCCTGACTCTGATATTGGGTTTATGAAAGTAGGGAACAGAAGTATTGCACAGTTCGTCAGTAATCACCTGGAACTTAATGATACAGGAGGTTCCAGGGGTAGGATTTAGAATTCAATGTGTAGGGCAATGTAGAATCATTAGAGATTGATAAGCATGCAATTAGATGGTAGTGTTGGGTAAGTGTGACAGGTTGCCAACAATGGAGGTTTGGAATAGTTTTTGTTAATATAGATCAGGAATTTGAAGAGGATAGTTTGAAAAGTTCAGTCTGTGGGTTTGGAAACATGAGTAAATGTTTCATCCATAGAGATATAAGGTGTTATACGGAGAGAAGTCAGCTGTCTTAGTAATGCATAAGATGGGAAGTTTGAAGCTTATTTCACAATCAAAGTAGATCCTGATGTTACATACTCCTGGGTTCTGTTTGAGTAAACAA
>NW_025967025.1:10933-26059 GCF_021869965.1 Rhincodon typus | reverse complement strand
CAAGGATCGTGCACTAGTGTAAGATTAGAGCACATGTGAGGCAAGTAATGTTCCCAGAACAGGTCATCAATTCCAGTCACCCATTCCCACGATGAATAGTATAGGCTTAAAGTTTCAAATAAAACAGCACTGCTCAATTAACCCAAAGGTTCCTTAAGCAAAAAATTCCCAAATGAATGGCTGTTGACAGAACCATGGACAGCTTTCAGTAGGAGATCAGCTGACTTCTAATGACGATGTCTCCACAAAAGAAATATGGTCATTGACCATGATAATAACTGGTGCAATTCTGGTAATGACAGCAGTTTAAGTCATGACAAGTTTATGTCCACTATGCTCATAGTGTAAGTGCTCCTTTTCATATATTTAATATGCAAGCCAACCTGATTCCAAAGAAACATGAACTGCAGGTTGTGATCCCAAAACACTCAGAACCTCTGAAAATTAATGTAATAGGAATGAAACTGATCCAGTCATATTGGTCATTAGTATTTATTCAGGCCTGTCAGTTCTTACAATGCTGTTAGCTGGCGTTTAAGTTGGGAACATAGCAGGAATGTGTTATTCACTTAGCACTAACCTGCAGGCACCAGTCCCAGTCAGAGCATCAGAGGCCCCATTGTCTCCTGTGGAGTTAGAACTGAATGATGGGATCTTCTTGATTCAATATAAGTCCCTAAAACAGAAATCTCCTCCAGCTGCACGTTCCCACGCTGGTTATCATTCTGACAATGGGTTTGCAGTGTTTTCTACTCCATCAGGCATGGATTCTCTTTCTATTCCTACATCTTTCCTTCTCTCCCTAAATTCATCCATTTAATTGGCTCTCACTTCAAAATCACTTCAAAAATTAACTTGTCAATATTTCATCTCCTGCACTACAGGTCAATCCAATGATGCAGTAACTTCCCTTATTTACCACCAAAAGCAAGAGAACATATGCTGCCTTTGCAGGAATTACTTTGCTTCTGACAGTTAAGAGTTCAGATCATAGCAAAATTTCAAAACTCATATTACTACCATCCCCTCCCACATCCCGTACTTATCCACACATGAAGCAGAATCCAAAGACAAGTGCCCAGGGGCAAGAACAGAGGTTTTACATTAAGCAGTAATAAATAAGCCATATCAGCTTGTCACGCCAAGATCCTGGAGCATAGTTTTGTTAAATTCCCCAGCTTCACCTAGTGACACTAGTTAACATTGTGCAACGAATGAGTCTTCCACTTTCTTTCCAAATTGTAATTTTCTTTTAAATAACAGAAATCTCGTCAGCCTTTAGACCTTATAAAGATGGTTATGACAATGGATTGAATCTTACTTTTTGGTGGTGTCAGTTCCAACAAATTACATGGAAGTTTTCTCTCCATGGGGCCTACCAAGATGTCTAACTGTTTCTTACAAAGCTTGCCTCATTAACTACCTACTCCACCCTTACGGCATCCCTCAAATCCCAATTCTAGCCCAACTCTACCACTCGCCATAAACAGAACAACTTACCATTGCTGGGATATCCCAGAATGGACAGGAATCCCTGGCACTAATGCCTTTTTTAAAAAAGGCTGTTGTGCACCTGGAGCTATTAGTCTGGAGCTACCCTGCTTGGTATTTGTATTTGTTCATGACACAGCGGACAAGGCAAAATTGGCACATGCTTTAATGTCAGGTACCTGAGGTCCTGCTGGACAGGATGGTGCTGAGATGGAGAACTGGCAGTGGAGGCCATGACACCAGACCATGACAGCTTGGTCCGTGATTGCTATTTGGGTCAATGCAGTCTTAAGGGTCTGGAGAAACACCCAGCAAAGTAGGAAGAAGGATAACGGCCTTTTCCAATCCACCAACGTAAGACCATCTTCTCTCCACTACCTCACACTCTGTCTCTACTACCAGACCCACCCTTCACCAGGCTCACCCTTGTCCACTCTCACTATTGCTTGCAACATCTTCTCTCACTTGTTCTCATCAACCCCATCCCCCAAAAACCACTAACTCGACTGCCTACTCACTCAGTTTCACCAAAAATAACAGCTGTGACGACCACTTTAACTTCCTCAACACCTGCCTCACTCTCATTCCAGGAGGCAAACAGCTAACAAAGGCACAGGTGGGCAGTGGGCAGTCTGAAATTTGGCTCCTCACCGTTCACATGGAAAGGATCTGACCACCTTGAGTAGCTGACTGACTGTGCCAATGCTCATTGAATAGTATCAGTGGCCACCCCTGACAAGTGTGCTGGGAGCCCCTCACTGATGCCTGTAGAATCACAGTCACATAGCTCAGAAAAGGCTCTTTGGCCCATCAAGTCCACAGTAACTACAGATAATCAATTTAAAACACAGCTGGTGATTTAGACCACAGCCTTCATCCCTGCTATTGGCAGCATTTGATTTATTAGTTTGTGGGAAGATTTGGAGTAAGCAGTTCAAGTTAGAAATTGGGGATAGGTCATAGGTTATTAGCAAGTATTAGGAGTTCAGATTGGATATCAGGGTGGCTAATGGGAGTTGGGATTAATGCTAAGGGTTTGCAGTTAAGGTGTGGTATTGCTGCATGCTTATCCCAGCAGGAGAAGCCACCTCATCGTAATGCCAGTAATAGATACTGTTAAAGTCATGAATGTCAATGCTGTTGCAGCATGCTCCAGTCCATGAGCTAGGGGCATGTCCCTGAGCACAATATTGCAGTTTTATAATGACTGCAGTCGTCACACCCTGAAATGCAACATTGAAGAGAAGTGCATTATAAATGGATTGGTGTTGCGCCATGGAAGTTTCAGAGACTGGCACATATCAGATGCCAAAGGCCATTGACAGTGCCCACTGTGGATTCCCCGTGATGTTTGTGCTTGGTGCCCAACATGGAAGTCTTTTGGAGTAAGCCACATACCTTACTCTGACCTCCATGGTGAGAACCTACAGGGCCTCATTTGTTTGTGGCAACTGATAGGATAGGAAGCCACATATTAATAAGACAAGATGTGCAGTGAGTTGCTGATGACACTGAAATGCATCGCTGGACATTTCCTGCCATAACCCATGTCATTCAAACCCCTATAAGATTCTACCAGTTTCTTTTAATTTGAAGTAAAACAAAACCTTCTGGAGAAGGGGATGGGGTGAAGATGCACTGAACTCTATCTGGCAACACGCTCATGTGATCTAGTTGCTATGGGACAGGAGGCCTAGATTAAGCTTTACTGAATGTGGGGTGCAGGTTTTAACACCTGCACACAATGGGAGAAGCAGTTCAGCTTGTTAGGAGCAGACACAGAGGCTCTTGGAGTTAGTCGGATCAAAGGAACAGCACGGTGGCTCAGTAGTTAGTACTGCTGCCTCACAGCACTAGAGACCCAGGTTTGATTCCACCCTCGGGTAACTGTCTGTGTGGAGTTTGCACGTTCTCCCCCTGTCTGCGTGGGTATCCTCCAAGTGCTCCAGTTTGCTTGTGGCAAACAGTCCAAAAATGTGCAGATTAGGTGGATTGGCCATGCTAAATTGCCCATGGTGACCAGGGATCTGCAGGCTTGGTGGATTAGCCATGGGTTACAGGGACGGGCTGGATATGGGTGGAATGCTCTATGGAGGGTCGGTGTGGCTTTGATGGGCTGAATGGCGTCTTTCCACATTGCTGTACACAAAAGGCAGGTCAAATCAAACCCGGCCAATTACCGCCCCATCATTCTCCTCTCGCTCATCAGTAAAGTGATGGAAGTTGTCATCAACAGTGCAATCAAGCAGCACCTGCTCAGCGACACCCAGTTTGGGTTCCGCCCGGGCCACACAGCTCCTGATCTCATTACAGCCTTGGTTCAAACATGGACAAAAGAGCTGAATTCCAGAGGTGAGGTGAGTGACAGCCCTTGACATCAAGGCTGCATTCGAGTGTGGCATCAAGGAGCCCTTGCAAAACTGGAATCAATGGGTATCAGGGGGCAAACTCTCTGGTGGTTGAAGTGATACCTGACACATAGGAAGATGGTCATGGTTGTGGGAGGTCAATCATCTCACCTCCAGGATATCTCTACAGGAGTTCCTCAGGGTAGTGTCCTAGGCCAAACCATCTTCAGCTGCTTCATCAATGACCTTCCCTCCATCATAAGGTCAGAAGTGGGGATGTTCACTGATGATTGCACAATATTCAGCACTATTCGTGACTCTTCAGATACTAAAGCAGGCCATGTTCACATGTAACAGGATCTGGACAATATCCAGGCTTGGGCTGACAAGTGGCAAGTGACATTTGCACCACACAAATGCCAGGCTATGACCATCACCAATAAGAGACAATGTAACCACCATCCCTTGACATTCAATGGTGTTACCATCACTGAATCCCCCACTATCAACATCCTGGGGGTTACCATTGACCAGAAACTCACTGGACTCACCACATTAATACAGCGGCTACAAGAGCAGGCCAGAAGCTGGGAATACTGTGGCGAGTAACTCACCTCCTGACTCCTCAAAGCCTGTCCACCATCTACAAGGCACAAGTCAGGAGTGAGATGGAATACTCCCCACTTGCCTGGATGAGTGCAGCCCCAACAACATTCAAGAAGCTTGTCACCATCCAGGACAAAGCAGCCCGCTTGACTGGCAATACACCCACAAGTATCCACTCAGAACACCACCACCTCCAAGTTCCCCTCCAAGCCACTCGCCATCCTGACTTGGAAATACATCGCCGTTGCTTCACTGTTGCTGAGTCAAAATCATGGAATTCCCTCCCCAAGGACATTGTGGGCCAACCTACAGTGCATAGACTGCAGCGGTTCAAGAAGGCAGCTCACCACCACCTTCTCAAGAGCAACTAGGGATGGACAAGAAATGCTGGCCAGCCAGCAACACCCACATCCCACAAATGAATAGAAACAAAAACTTATCAGAGTTTGTATTTCAAATTAATTGCATTTTTTGTGAAGGGGTTTAACAATTAACTGGGTCAGTCTTTTTGGAACCAGAATTTTAAAATCAGTATGTGTCAGAGACTAGTTGACTGGAGGATTCCTGAAAGATTAGTAGAAGTTTGCTCAAATTGTGCAATTTTATGGCAAGGCAAAACAAAACAATAAGCCATTAGCTCAGCAGAAGCTAAGAATGAGAAAATGTTTCTTTAAATTAGTTAATAGCTTTTGGTTCAGTTTGAAGGTGACCTGACTGTAGGCAGATGTAAAAACAGTTTCTCATGAGCAGTTAAGGGAATATGGTTAACTCAGTGTAAAGATCTCAGTTGTGAGACAAACAAAAAGGAGTTGCAGCCACCAAGACCAGAACTAAACAGAAGCAGTTAAGTCAACCTACAATTTTGATTAGGGAAGGAAGATTTCTCTGAACTTTCATCAACTACAATGTGATCATGTTGGAGAGTATGTGGGATTTTGTTTTGTCAGGTGTTTAAGATCTATTAAACAGTGTTATATTTAGAAAGGTAGGTTTCTTTTTGTTTATTTCTACTGTGTAATAAACTTCTCTTTGATTGATTTGCAGCCTTGTGTGCCTATGTTTCAGTGAAAGACCGTCACATTAATTAAAAGCTAAATATATGATCTATCAAGCCAGATTTCATTCTGGATTCTGACATGTGCCGGAGTTACATCAACTGGTATCATAACAACATTAATTCAACCCAACATAGGAACACAGGGACAGTAATAGGCCATTCAGCCCCTTGAGCCTGTTCAGTCATTCAGTGAGATCATGGCTGATCTGTGGTCTAACTTCATATTCCTGCCTTTAGCCCATATCCTTTAATACCGTCACTTAACAAAAAACCTCAGATTTAAAATTAACATCTGATCCATCATCCACTGCCATTTGTAGAAGAGCGTTCCAAATCTCTCCCACCATTCGTGTATAGAAGTGCCTCCTAATATCTCTCCTGAATGGTCTGGCCCTAACTTTTAGACCATGCTCCCTAGTTCTAGAGGGTCCAACCAGTGGAAATAGTTTATCTTTATTTACCCTGTCCTTTCCTCCAATCACTTGCAACGATGCTCTCAAGGTTTCAACACCTTCCAAATATTATCTAGCTGTCTCAACTTCAGTTCCATGCTGGAAAAAATGTTTAAAGTTGCTTTTTAATGCAAGGGAAATGTTTTGCTAAACATTTGCCAATATTGCAATAAAGGCCTCCAAACCCAAAATTACTGCTCAAGTTAAATTGCCTGATCATGTCAACATTACCTGTAGATCTAACATTCTCAAATGTGATAAATGATTTGCTACTTCTCAGAAATCAGCATTTTTACTACCTCTGGGACTTTTTAATGCCAAACTGTGGTAATCAGACTGAACATTATACTGCAAGCACTAGCAGAGATATTTGCAAAATGTCCCCAATTGAACATCTTAGAAGAGTAATCTGTTGTTTCTTTCCTTTTTTTGCTGAGCAGAGTTTGGGGTGTTATTTAGCAAAAGAGCTTTCCCTGGATATTCTGTAATAACAGTTAATAATCTATCAACACCATCAACATTGCAACACCGGCTATGTGCAATTTCATTTGCATGTCATAACAGTTTATTGAAATTTTATTTATTTGATCACAATAAGTTGAATAGATTTATTCCTTCCCCTCTGGTTATGGTAGCTTTATACAATAATTCCTCAGTTCCATCATTAAAAAAGATAATTAAATTGCTTTCCTTATCTGTAATTCACCTGTAATTCATCTAGAAAAACCGGCATAGCCTCCATGACAAAATCCACGGTGATGCTAATTGACCTGGATGAAAAGGGACAGTTGGCTCTCCACAAGTTGCCTGTTATAGCTCAGCAGTCAGTTGGGCGCCCTCTTGCAGGAGCCAGGTGATTGTGGGTTTAAGGTCCCAATCCAAGACCAGAGTACAAAACCGAATGTTAATACTTCAGGCTAGTACCAACATCATGCTAATCTGTCAGAGGTGTGTTTTATTTTTAAATGCAGTGCTAGACCAAAGACCTGTCTTTCCTCTAAAAAGTGTGTATAAAAGATTCCACATCACTCCTTATCTTCAAAATCCTAGCCAATATTTATCCCCCATTCACTATCACAAATAGATTAAATGCTCTTTATTCCATTGCAGTTTGCAGGACTTTGCTACATACAAATTGGTTGCAATTTTCTGTTACATTGCAGCAGTGACTACTATTCAAAAGTATATCATCGGCTTTTAAGTGCTTTAAAGACATCTAGTGTTATGTAAATGTAAGTCTTTACTTTTCCTTCTTTTTCACAAACACCATCATAGATCTGTTTGGTTGAATGATGCATGCCAATACGACATATTCTTGTTTCATTACGTTTGCAGGATTGTGTTTCGATTATTATACCTCTAAGTAGCTTCCATCTACTGTGAAGATGAGTCTAGTCTTAGTCAAAACTTAATACTGGAGATGTACAATGGTTAGAAATTTATTTTGTTGCTCTTTTTAATCCAGTCTCTTTCCCACTCTTGCATCACACTGCTCGAAAAAGTCTCTCTTCCATTCATCAAGAATCAGTTTACCCCAATACAAACTAAACACTTCAGACACTGAAAACCTGAAATATAACAGGTGGTGTTGGAGATACTCTGCAGATTAGGTAGCATCTGTGGAGAAAAAAGCAGAGTTAATGTTTCATATCCAGCATCTTCTATCCGTTCCGATGAAATACCATCAACCTGATCCATTAATTCAGTCTTCCCCTCATTATATGCCACCTCACTTGCTGTGTATTTGCACTATTGTGTTAAAACTTTTAATCAATTTATCCTGCTATATTACAGAGTAATAGTTATCATAAAAATCAAGCATCTATGCTATTACACACCTGTTGCAGTAATTAGTTCTGTGAAAAATGGAAACTCTCATGAAAGCGTGCACAGAAATCACACTGGAACAGTCCAGGGTGGCTAACAAGGCAATACTTGAGTGGAAGTTTGCAGTGAGCTGGGCTAGGAAGTAAGCTGGCAACAAAGTTAAGGACACAGTGACATATGTACATTTTAGACGCAGCAACGTGCATCATGCCAACTACAGAAAGGCCACAACCTGTTGGCCACAGGCTGATAATAATGATTCTCCAGTGGCTTTGCTCACAGTGAGGCAGGGAAAGAGAATAAACAAAAAATTATTTATTTTGGGAACAAGGGGTTCAAAATAGGGATAAGTCAGAACAACAAAGTATTGTGCACTGAGTAGAATCACAAACAATTTTTTTTAAATTTATTCATAAGATGGGGCATCACTAGCCACGCCAGAATTCATTGCCCATCCTTAATTGCCCAGAGGGCAATTGACAGTCAACTACATTGATGTGCTTCTGGAGTCATATGTAGGCCAGAGTGCATAAAGACTGCAGATTTCCTTCCCTAAAAGGACATTCGTGAATCTGATGAGTTTTTCTTACACTCAGCAATGGTTTCATGGTCATCATTACACTTTTAATCTCGCATTTCCTTTTTATTGAACTCAAATTCCACCATCTGCCATTACCACCATTACTTGGGTTTCTGGATTAATTAGTCTAGCGATAATATCACTCAGCCGTTGCCTCCCGTTTATAGTTCAGATGGAGACCCATCACGTCTGCCAGTTGAAAGAGTGCTAAACTAATCTCAGATTTGGGTCTGCAGCCATCTAGTTTCGAACCCTTTAGTCTGAGGCCCTGTGTGCTTTCTGAGGTGGATGTAGAAGACCCTGTGGCATTCTTTGGAAGAAAAGTAGGGGACAGCTCTCTGCTATTCTGAGATAGAAAACAAAATGGTCTGTTTATCATGAGTTCACCATACCAACAGTTCATTTCAGTTGTTACAAGTTACTCGTGCCACAGCACTTTACCATACCAATTCTAAGTGTTTAAACTACAATATGCTTAGTGAAGAGTCTCATTTCCCTCTCATTCGAATACCTAAATTAATACCATATTTTGCGATTATTGTTTTTCAGTAACTGCCAGCTAATCCTGCAATTCAAGCGAAACAAAACTAATGAAATAAGGTCCATGCTAAATTTTAATCCGCTTCTGTACTTGGACAGGGCAAGGGAGAAAACTTTTATAAATTTTTCTCATGGCTTATCAAGAAAAATATCATAAAAGCCAGTCCATCTGACCAAACCTGTTAAAATGTGATTAAAGAGATTTGGGACAGCTGCACGGGTGAAACGTTATGAATTCCTTCAGCACACGAAGGAACCAACATTCACAACACTAATTCTAAAACAGGGATTCCTCATGGCTACAAAAGGACTAAGCAACTACACCCCTGGATCCACTCTTCCAATGACCCCTGTTTAATATTTTGCTGAGTTACATTTCTTTCTAGGACCCACCGTATGTAAGACCATTTTATGTAGGAGCAGAAGCAGGCCATTTGGCCCACTGAGTCTGCTTCATCATTCAATGGCATCATGGCTGATCTGATAACCCTCAAGTACTCTTTCCTGCCTTTTCCCCATAACCCTCAATTCCCTTACTATTAAAATCTATCACAGCCTTGAATATACTTAACAGCCCAACTTCAACTGCTCATACTCTCTCTCTGTTTGAATAAGGGTCTTATATTGACAGTTGTTCAATCCCTTGGGACATACAAAGTCATACAGTCATAGAGATATAGAGATACATAGCATGGAAACAGACCCTTCGGTCCAATTCGTCCATGCCAACCATATCCTAGATGAATCTAATCCCATTTGCCAGCATTTGGCCCATATTCCTCTAAACCTTCCTTTTACATACCCATACAGATGCCTTTTAAATGTTGTAATTGTACCAGCCTCCACCACTTCTTCTGGTAGCTCATTCCATACACCACCCTCTGCGTGAAAAAGATGTCCCTTAAGTCCCTTTTAAACCTTTCCCCTCTCACCTTAAACCTATGCCCTCTAGTTTTGGATTCCCCCACCTCGGGGAAAAGACCTTGTTGATTGACCCTATCCATGCCTCTCATGATTTTATAAATCTCTAAGGTCACCCCACAGCCTCCGATGCTCCAGGGAAAATAGCCCCAGCCTATTCAGCCTCTCCCTATACCCCAAATCCTCCAAACCTGCAACATCCTTAGAAATCTTTTCTGAACCCTTTCAAGTTTCACAACATCCTTCCTATAGCAGGGAGATCAGACTTACAAGCAGTATTCCAATAGTGGCCTAACCGATGCCCTGTACAGCCGCAACATGACCTCCACTTTAGTGGAACTATGATCCTGCACTCCAAAGTCGCTTTGATCAGCAACACTCCCCTGGACCTTACCATTAAGTGTATAAGTCCTGCCCTGATTTGCCTTTCCAAAATCCAGCACCTCACATTTATCTAATATAAACTCCATCTGCCACTCCTCAGCCCATTGGCCTATCTGATCAAGATCCCATCGTACTCTGAGGTAACCTTCTTTGCTGTCCACTACACTTCCAATCCTGGTATCATCTGCAAACGTACTAACCATACCTCTCAGGTTCACATTCAAATCATTTATATAAATAACAAAAAGCAGTGGACACAGTACCGATCCTTGTGGCACACTGCTGGTCACAAGCCTCCAGCTGGAAAAGCAACCCTCCACCACCAACCTCTGTCTTCTTTTTTTGAGCAGCTCTTTATCCAAATAGCTAGTTCTCGCTCTATTCTGTGTTATCTAACCTTGCTAACCAATCTACCCTGATGAACATTGTCGAACGTCTTACTGAAGTCCATACAGATCACATCCACCGCTCTGCCTTCATCAATCCTCTTTGTTACTTCCTCAAAAAAACTCAATTAAGTTAGTGAGACACGATTTCCCATGCACAAAGTCATGTTGACTGTCTCTAATCAGTCCTTGCCTTTCCAAATACATGCAAATCCTATCCCTCAGAATTCCATCCAACAACTTGCCCACCACCAATGTCAAGCTTACCAGTCTATGGTTCCCTGGCTTTTCCTTACCTCCTTTCTTAAATAGTGGCACAATGTTAGCAAACCTCCAGTCTTCCAGCACCTCACCTGTGGCTGTCGATGATACAAATATCTCAGCAAGGGGCCCAACAATCTCTTCCTTAGCTTCCCACAGAGTTCTAGGGTACACCAGATCAGGTCCCAGGTTTTATCTACCTTTATGTGTTTGAGATGCCCAACACCTCTCTCCTCAGTAATATGGTTATTTTTCATTATGTCGCTATTTATTTCCCCACGTTCTCTATCTTCCCTATCCTTCTCCACAGTAAACACTGATGCAAAATACACGTTTAGTATCTCCCCCCTCTGCTGCGGTTCCACACATAGGTGGCCTTGCTTGACAAAGTGTGATGTATTATCCTGGTATACAATTGGAGCAGGCAGCAAGGCAATGTGCTGGATGCAGAGGAACTGGAGGAATGGGAGCCATCTTCCAAGGAGGACGATGAGGGTGTTTGGTTGGAGGGTGTTTGGTTGGAAAAAACTGACACTGTCCATGACTGCATCAGGCACTACAGTCAGACACTGACACACTACCTTTTCCAAATGAATAGAGCTGGGCGCAGCAGCCAGTGACCAGAACATGTTTTTGGTCATGATGCCAAAACCAGGTTGAAATTCTGGGGAGAAAGTTCAGCTCTGTCAGCGTCATTTCTGATCCCTTTTCCTTTCTGCAAGCAAAAGGTCACATTCATATTTACCTTTGTCCAATTGCGTGCCAGTACGTGATGCTCCCCCACTGGACAATGACAAGTTTGGGTCTGCAGTGGGCACTGGGGATACGGTAGCGCTCACCTAGAGAGACTGTTCAGTCAGGATGTAGCTGTGGACAGATAATCTGTGTGGCATGGTAGTTAAACAGCAACAAAGGCAAGAGAATGCCATTGGATGCGTGAGGGAGTGTCAGCCATGCGGGGTAGGTGCTATGGGTAGCATGCCTTCGCAGCTGCTGTGCCGTAATGTTACCGATTCTTGATTGGCCAACATTTCTCCAGATACACACTGGCCTTTCCAAGAATGGCACAGGCACAAGGAACAGCAGTGTTTCAGCAGATATCTGCCGTGAGTTGTCGAGGGAACAGCACATGGTAAGATGGGGCAGGAATTGGGCACAAAGACACCATGGGGCAAGGTAGTTAATTAATGTGCCAGGTTTGGCAAGACAGGAAGAAAAATCTTGCTAGGCCTCACAACAAAAATCTCTCCGTAAAACCTGACTTAGCCAAAAAAAAGTAAGATTCAACCATCTGAGATAATTTATTGATCCTGCTCCTATGTGACATTTCCCTTCAGTGCTCCCAGTATTTAGGTGTCACATGGGAACAGGGTTATGCCAATTAGTCTCTCAAACCAGTCTTGTCATTCAATGAGATCATGGCTGACCTAGAACCTAACTCCATACATTCATATGCCTTAATAACAAATGATGCTGTTAACATTTGTAGAAGAGAGTTCCAAATTTCTACAATCGTTTGCTTGTAGAAATTTCCTGGTTTCACACCAAATATTCCTTAGTCCGAGTCAGTTAAAAATATAGTTTCTCTGTGTCACTTCCCTTTTCAAACTTGAAAACTTTTGATCAAATCAAATTTAAATTGCTGAACTTCAAGCAATGCAATCCCCATCTGTGTAATTTCTCTTGGTAATTTAACCCAATGGAACCCAGGTACTATTCTAACTGCCTTGCTTTCAAAGCCAAGAGATTCTTGCTGAGGTGTGGTGCCCAGAATTTCTCACATTACTCCAGATAAAGCCCACTCACTCAACATTTCTAAATCGTCTTGAAATCTTTTTACACCCTCCCCACCGCTCATTTCCACTGAGCTGCGTGCCATTAGCAATCTTGGAAATATCATACTTCAGTCCCTCATCCAGCAGGATCTCCAGATCCCAGATCCTTATCTGCCATATCTGGGGAAAGGAAACAGAACCATGTGGCGTTCAGCTGCAGACTGCCAGTGCTTGATCAGATGCACAACAGCCTTTTAAATACAGTGCCAGTGTCAGGAATCCCAGGATGTCCCAGCAGTGGCGACTACTTCCACCTACAGTGTGTGGGAGAATACAACAGGTGTTGTACACAGGTAACAAGATGAGTTTGGGATGACAGGGAGAGAAAATTCACTCAGCCTCATGGACAGATATTCTCCATGAAACTCACCAATAGACACCTAGCTGATTTCTGGTAAGATTTAGAGCCTGGTGCCTTCAATTCACAAACTGTTCCTGTAAATTAGAAAACTGCATATGCCATGCACTATTTTAAGAGAGTTAAGGGAGAAACCAGTGAATTATGGACTGGTTAGTCTAACATCTGTTGTTAGTAAATTACTAGAGTCAATAATTAACCATATAGGCACTGAACACCCTGAAAATTTTCATCTAATCAGGGAGAACCAGAATGATTTAAAGGATAGGTCATGCCTGACAAACTATTATTAGTGTATAGGGGAATGTCTATGGGAGATTATTTACGTAGACTTCCAAAAGCTGTTTGATCAACTCGCTGGTAAGAAATAATTAGCTACACTTGTAGCCATATTCATCCATCACCCGTGTACTTGCTGAATTATAATCAGGTCCTGGTTGAGTTAAGGCCTTCATTAAAATCCTCATCCTTGTTTTAAAATTCTTCTAAGGTCGCACCTTTCTCTACATGTATAATCTTACCAGCTCTACAGCCTCTCAGATATATAATCTTTACATTTTGGTTTCTTGTGCATGTCTTCAGCTGCTAAAGCCTTAAAATTTTACAAATCCCTACGCTGAACCTCTTTGTCTCTCCATTTGGCTTTTCTACATTAAAATGCCCTTTAAAACCTATCTCTTTGACCAAACATTTGTACATCTGACCTAATATCTTCTTCCATGGCTCAATGATGCGTTACATAAATCCCCTTTATAAATACTAATTTCTGAATTCGGACAAGAACATGAAACTACTGTAACTGATTTCTCTAAACATGTGGTAGCTGCATCAGGATTTTGGCCCAGTGATAGCAATACATTTCCAAATCAGGGTGGTGTGATACTTAGCGAGGAACTTGCAGGTGGTTCTGCCATCTATCTACTGCCCTGGTCCTTTGAGGTGGAAGAGGTTGTGGGTTTGGAAATTGCTGTTGAAGGAGCCTTGGCGAGTTGCTGCGTACACACAGCAAATGCTAAACACTGCTGCCACTGTACATTACTGTACTCTGGTGTCACATCCCCATATAGCCTTGTTTGTTCCCATTACCGGTCCCCATCCACATTTAGATTTTAGATCTCCCTCCCTACCACCTATATAGTCTATCTCACTTAACTGCTCAAAACAAAAAAAAACATCTCCTTACATACAGTTTTTGAAGAGTCAAGTAAGAACACTATTTTCAACTCAAAATCAAAAATGTTTAGCAAAGTCTTTTACAGTTAGAAATAACTTATCCTAAGAGGAAAGAAATGTATGTACCCATAAAGGTTTCTCCATGCAATAAAACATCTTCGCAATATGCTGGATTCCTTTTCAGCTCCAGTGCATACAGACTCCATTTGGAAGCTATGTGAAACATCTGCTTCTGATTTCATTCACACCTACAATGTGACAATCTCATCAACTCGAAGAAAAGCAAAGCAACATTTGGTGATAACGCCTGCCCTTGAAGCCTGTCTGTCTACCTCCAGTTCAATGCATCATGAATCAGTGGGAAAGGATGGAAGGAAAAGGTCCCTAATTACTAGGAACCCGCGTGGACTATAATTACTGCCTAGCTCCAAGACGCAAAAATAACAAGCTCCTTAATCAAAACCAACTTGAAATATGATCTACTAAAGTGCATGTTGAGCTTTTAAAAGACCATTAGAAAATTCAACAAAGGGTTGAGCGGAAGCTCATGAAATAAGTTTCAAAATCGACAATCATTTTCGGTCCCATCAGTTGTATCAACACAGCTGGTTCGCATCACAGCTCCAAACAACAGTGCTGTTCCACCTGATGGGAAAAACGTTAGGTTTAAGTGGCACCTATCCAGCTGCAAAATAACTCACTAAGTTCTCCTCCAACTCCATGCCTGTCCACCCACTACCATTCACTCAGATTTTTATGTAGCAAAATGCAAAGACATGGATGGATTTGGCAGGGTTAAGCAGACAGTAGAGATAACAAAGGTGTAGAGCTGGATGAACACAACAGGCCAAGCAGCATCAGAGGAGCAGGAAGGCTGACGTTTCGGGCCTGGACCCTTCTTCAGGGA
>NW_025967025.1:0-10533 GCF_021869965.1 Rhincodon typus | reverse complement strand
AGCCAAACAGAGGACTTAGCTCTGATCATTGTGGAACACCACCGCGAACTTTCAGTCAGAGAAACACTGCTCCACAGCTACCCTGTGTCTTCTGTGACCAAATCAATCTTGGATCTACTTACCAACTCACCAAGGATCCCATGTGACTTAATCTTCTAGACCAGCCTATCATGTGGGACCATGTCAAATGCTTTAGTAAAGTCCACATAGACAAGATCCACCCTCGTCACTTCTTCAAACAAAAACTCAATCAAAATTGTGAAACAAGATATCCCCCTGGACAAAGCCATGCTGACTATCCCTAATAAGTCCATTCTTTTCCAAATGAGAGTTAATCCTGTTCCAAAGAAGCTTCGCCAATAACTTCCCTACCATTGCTGTAAGGCTCACTGGCCAATATTTTCCTAGATTATTATTATTGTCCTTCTTAAACAAAGGAACAGCATTGGCTATCAATGGCAATTATTTGTTATTAAATTGATTGATAACTTACCTCATCAATATGGAGCCACCCATTTTACCAAACCCATCAAACAAGCACAACAGGCCACATGCATCTCATGCCCATGGATATTGGCATTGATATGTGCCGTTTCTAAATCTTCATGACACATTTCTGATCCACTCACAGGACACTTCTGCACTTCAATGCTGCACTAGTAACCATCACTGTAATGCTGCAGTAAGGAGACTGTGCACTCAGGGAAATAAAGCCGACTCCAGGATGTATCTCTGGCTTCTTCACTTGCTGTCAAAGTGCACATTCACCCTAAGCCTATCTGACTGCTCATGGCATCCCTAGTTTGCCTTTTTTGCACTGTTCCTCCCCCTCAGCTGAGGCACCAGCCTCATATTATTGGTGTCTTGGCTTGTTGTTTATTACAGACACAAAGCCACAAAGCTTGTAATAGTTGCTAGAGGGCCTCAGTCATCAAGAGACATCTATATGAATACACTCTCCACACCAACCACAACTATGTGACCACAAAGTAGAGACGAGAAATCAGACTAAAAACTCAAACAAGGTAATGAGAGAAAACAATTTGGAAAATTATTCTGACTCATCTGGGCAATCAAAACTGTCAAGTCAATAACAGTTCCTGAGTTCTTCGCAGCACCTACTCTTTGGAATAGGCAATTTGGCTCCAGCCAGAACTCATCCAGTTGTAAGCATGACCACTTTGCATTCAGATTCTGAACTCCCAGGGCTAAATTTTTAAGCTCAGATGGGAGTGGGCAAGGAAGCAGGCGGGCACAGTATTTCATACTGTATAGCAGTTCTCCAGCTTTAGAAATTCCAGGTCTCCAAAGAAATCAGGAAACAGGATAGCTGTTAGAGATAGCCTCCTAGGCTGGGTGGGGGATGGAGATGAGTGGTGCCAGCAGCGCACCAGGCGAGCTTAAGAGACCCTCTCTGAAAGGCTCGTTTCATCTGAAGCCATACTCCATCATGGTGACCTGGTACATTCAAAATGGTGCCAAATAAAAGGTTATGGATTGTAGGAGGGCAGCGTGCAATCTATCCAAATTTTCAGATGATACAATAAAAAGTGGGAGGGCATGTTGTGGTGAGGAATTAAGAAGTCATAAAGGGGATAAAAGTAGGTTAAGTGATTGGGCAAAAACTCTCACTAATATAGACAATAAATAATTGAAGATCAAGGACTGATCCTTATTGCATTTCATAGTTTGTGTCTTTCCAACATGAAAAAAGAACTATTAATCCTGACTCTGCCTGTTGTTAAATAAACCTCAATCCAAGCTAACAAATTAACCACAATACTATTAGTTCCCAACTTCTGCAAAAAACTTTAATGTGGTACCTTATCAAATGCCTTCTGAAAATCCAAATACACTACATCAAGTGCTTCATGTTTGTCAACGCTGCTTGTTACATCCTCAAAGAACTCTAGCAAATTTGTCAAACATGATTCCCCTTTCACAGAACCATAGTGACTCTGTTTGATTGCATTAAACTTTTCTGAACATGCTGCTATTCCTTCTCTATTAATGGACTATCAAGGGGCAAACACTCTGGTGGTTGGAGTCATACCTGACACATAGGAAGATGGTCATGGTTGTGGGAGGTCAGTCATCTCAGCTCCAGGATATCTCTGCAGGAGTTCCTCAGGGTAGTGTCCTAGGCCAAACCATTTTCAGCTGCTTCAATTACCTTCCCTCAATCATAAGGTCAGAAGTGGGGATGTTTGCCGATGATTGCACAACGTTCAGCACCATTCATGACTCCTCGGACACTGAAGCAGTCCATGTTCACATGCAACAAGATCTGGACAATATCCAGGTTTGGGCTGACAAGTGGCAAGTGACATTCGCGCCACAAAAATGCCAGGCTATGACCATCACCAATAAGAGACAATCTAACTACCATCCTTTGACCAGTGTTACCATCACTGAATCCCCCACTATCAACATCCTGAGGGTTACCATTGACCAGAATCTCAATTGGACTCATCACATTAACACAGCAGCTACAAAAGCAGGCTAGAAGCTGGGAATACTGCAGCGAGTAACTCATCTCCTGACTCGTTAAAGCCTGTCCCACCATCTACAAGGCACAAGTCAGGAGTGTGATGGAATACTCTCCACTTGCCTCGAAGAGTGCAGCCCCAATAACACTCAAGAAGCTTGACACCATCCAGGACAAAGCAGCCACTTGATTGGCACTACATCCACAAACATTCACTCCCTCCACCACCGACGCTCAGTAGCAGCAGTGGGTACTATCTACAAGATGCGCTGCAGAAATTCACCAAAGATCCTCAGAGAGCACCTTCCAAACCCACGGCCACTTCCATCTAGAAGGACAAGGGCAGCAGACATATGGGAATGCCACCACCTTCAAGTTCCCCTCCAAGTCACTCACAATCCTGACTTGGTTATCATCGTTCCTTCACTGTCGCTGGGTCAAAATCCTGGAATTCCCTCCCTAATAGCATTGTGGGTCTACCCACAGCAGGAGGAATGCAGCGGTTCAAGAAGGCAGCTCACTACCACCTTCTCAAGGGCAACTAGGGATGGGCAAGAAATGCTGGCCAGCCAGCAACGCCCACATCTCACAAAAATGAATAGAGAATAAAGAAATAGCCTTTTTCCAACAGCAGAAGTAACTGGCCTATAGTTTCCTGCTTCTATCTCCCTCCTGTCTTGAAAAGGGGAATCGCATTAGCAATTTTCAATCTGCTGGAACCCTCCTTGAATCTGGAATATTTTGACCAATGCCTTCACTATCTCTGCAGCCAGTTCCTTTAAAACCCTTGACTGCAAGCCATCAGGTGCTGGTGACTTTTCTACACCCAGTTACTCTACCAAACACCGTGTCCCTTGTGATAAAAGGTTTTACAAGATCTTTCCTCCCATTAGCACTTTGCTTATCTGATATCTTTGAATATTTGTAATGTCTTTTACTTCCCTATTCCCCATTATCAATTTTTCAGTAACATCCTCCAAGTGACCTACACTTACTTTAGCTACTCTTTCTTTTTATATACCCTTGGACGCTCTTGTTGTTTGTTTTTATATTCCTTGCCAATTTATTTTCGTAATCAATTTTTTCCCCGCTTCATTAAGCTTTTAGTCGTCTGTTGTAGGTTCCCAAAAACATTCCCAATCTTCTGGCATACCAGTAGTTTTCATCACTTTATGCCTTAGTCTTTGATATATACTCTCCTTGACCATGATTGGTATCCATCGGTAGTTCTTGACATCTCAGCTTATTAAGTAAGTTCAGCTCATTTAGTAACACTCATGCCTTGAATGCTTGGGTACTTGAAAGGTACATCAATGCAGACATCCGTTGCCCGTCGTATTCTAAATTCAGAATACTGGCCACAGTCATTGACTTCCATTGCAGAGATCAATGTGAAGAGGAACTATACAGCCAAAATGTCTTCCCCATTTGGGCACAACAGAAATTTGAAAATATAAAAGTGCGATAAAACAACCATAAAGATGAATATCTTCAGAATGTTATTTTTTTGTCTCAGTGGTTGGCTCCCATTATTGAAGCAATACTAAAGGACCACTCTAAAACTTATCTGAAATTAACACAGAGGCAGAAATTTGTCACAGGATTAAAGGGTTCTTTCTAAAGTAACACATTTCTGTACTCAAAACGAGATGCCGACAAATAGCAATTCTCAATGTGAAACATGGTTTAACAAGCAGACAGACAACAGCTGCTCTCAATCTTTTAACTAAAATTCAGCAACGTTTTGAGTTTAGTTTCAAGCTCCTGAAACAGTGAGGCGCCATTGCAGTTAATTATCCAACATTAAGGAATCTCACGGCCTTCACTAATGAGCAGCTGCTAAATTCCACAAACATCAATCTAACAGAGCAACAATTTCTTGTCCCTACCACCAGCACACGCAGTCTGAGTTGATGCCCATCTTCAGTGTGTAAAACTCAAATGATAATTTTAAAAATATTTTCTTTGCTGGACCCTGGAAATATTTCTGAGATACAGTTCTGCTTGTTCACAATTCTGAAGGAGCAGAAAATATTAATTATACTTTTTGTTCACAAAGGTGGGGCAAGGAGAAAAAGAGACATAAACTGAACTAATTTTCTATTTAAAAGTTTCACTGCTTTGAACCAGAGATCCTCATCTGCAATTACGGTACTGAGGTACCGACGGCATTTTTTGGGGGGTGGGGTGTTAATTTTCAATTAAAATGCCCCTGTTGTTAAGCAGCCTGCCAATACTCTCTGTCCAGGTTCATACGCTAAGAATTGCCATTCAGGCAATCACACCTCCAGGAAAGAGAAGTGAAAAAGTGCAGAAATGTAATAACAAGTGAATTCCACACCCCTGCCAAGTTGTAAAACACACCAAATAGTTGCTCTCATCAGTCAAATGCCATGCAGACTTCAGGAAAGACTGGAAGTTCTTTGCCAGTCCTGTATCTGTGATCTAAAATTCTGAAGGGGAGAATTAATTTCCACTCAGAAAGGCAATGTTTGATCAGGGATGGTCAGCAAGGCTTTGTCAGAGGGAGGTTATGCCTGACAAATCTGGTTGAATTTTCGAGGAAGCGACCAAGTGTGTAGATGAGGATAGTGCAGTCGTTATAGTTTATATGGATTCCAGAAAAGCCTTTGATAAAGGTCCCATATGGTAGACTGATAAAAATAAAAAGGTAAAAACACATGTAACTTGGCAAGTTGGATCCAAAACTGGCTTAGTGGCAGGAGCCAAAAGGTGGTGGTAGAAGGCTGCTGGTGTGACTGCAGGCCACTGTGCAGTGGGGCACCACAGGGATCAGTGCTGGGTCCCTTACCGTTTGTGATAAATATAAAATGATACAGAAAAACAGTGTGTGCATGTGCAGGAGGGGGCAAAGGATAAGTAGTAAGTTTGCGGATGACACCAAGATTGGCTGGGTGGTTGACAATAAAGGAGGTTTAAGGTTACAGAAGGACTTAGACAGTCTGATAAGATGGAGAGATCAGTCGCAAATAAAAGTTTGCCCTGAGGTGTGAGGTATTGCAATCACCAAAACAAGGGAGTACTCAATGAATGGCAGAACACCAAGAAGCTTAGAGGAACGAAGGATCTTAAGATCCTTGTCCACAGATCCCTGAAGGCAGCAGGACAGTTTAATATGGTAGTGGTGGATATGGAGGTTTATAAGCTCAGGTGGTTTCCTTTAGACCAGAGAAGGCTGAAAGGCTGCTCAATGGTGTTTAACATTACGAGGGGGATGGACAGGCTGGATAGAAAGCAGCTGTTCCCCTTAGTCGAAGGTAAATAACAAGGGGGCAAAGCTTTAAGGCGAAAGGCAAGAAGTTTAAAGGGGATTTCAGGAAAACATTTTTCATCCAGAGGACTTGGAAATCTGGAATGCACTGCCTGGGAGGAGAGTTGGGGCAGGAAACCTCAACATTTAAAAAGTACTTGGATGAGCACTTGAAATGTCAGCAATTAAAGCCATGGACCATGTGCTGAAAAGGGATATTAGTGTAGATTTAGGTTTTTCAATGTCAGTGCATATCAATGGGTCAAAGGGCCTCTTCTGTACTGTATGATTCTATGATCTTATGATTTTATTCAAATATCTAAAGAATACATATGTAAATAGGCTGTTAATGGAAATTTGTTGACTCACTTCACTAAACTAAGAAGCCCTTTGAGCCTACTGGTCCTTTCAGTGCGATCAGGATTGATATTTTTCACCTCAACACATGCCCAGAGACTCCCCATATCCTTTAATTCCCTGATATATCAAACATCTGCTTATCGCAGTCTTAAATATATTCAACAAGTGGGCATACACAACTCTGAGGTAGAGATTTTTAACAAGTTTCACAAACCTCGGAGTGAACAAATTTAGCTTCAACTTAGTCCTAAACAAACAAGTTTGTTATTTTTTTAAAATTCACTCGTGGGAAATGGCATCACTAGCTGAGCCAGAATATATACTGTCCGTTTCCAACTGGCCTACGGAACGCAGTAATGAGAATGCTTTCTTGAATCACTGCAGTCCTTTGATTTGGATACATTTAGCCTCCGACCCGCTCATGAAGCCACAATATTTACATGGCCAGACCTGTTCCAGGCAAGTGGGTAGAACTCAGGAATAAGAAAGGTGCAACCATTATGATGGGGTTAACTATAGATTAGATAATGTAAGCAGATCATAGAAAGATGAAGAAACAGCAGGGTTGTTGTGGGTGGTGGATTTTAACTTCCCCAACATTGAATGGGACTTCCTTAATGCCAGGGGCTTAGATGGGGCAGAATTTATCAAGTGCATCTGTGAGGGTTTGTTGAAGCAATATGTAGATAGTCCTATTTGGGAATGGGCCATATAAGACCAATTATTTGGGAATGAGGTTGGACAAGTGATTTATGTTTCAGTGGAGGAGCATTTTAGAAACAGTGATTACAATTCCATAGGTTTTAACATAGTGACGGATCCTCAGGTGAAAGTGCTAAATTGGGGAAGGCTAATTGGAACAGTATTAGGCAGTAACTGGAGAAATTAAATTGGGGGTGGCTGTTTGAGGGTAAGTGCACCTTTGACATGTGGGAGTCTAGAGAAGAGCCAATGTTGTTCCTTTGTTTGAGAAGGGCAACTAGGATAATCCATGAAATTATAGATTGGTGATAGGGAAATTATTGAAGAGTAAGTGAGAGAGACGGGGAGCGTGTATGAGAGAGAGGCAGAGCGTGTGTGATGGATAGAAAGAGAGACGGAGTTAGCATGTGAGTGAGACAGTGAGCGTGTGAGTGAGTGAGAGAGAGAGAGCGCATGTGAGAAAGAGAGAGAGCGCATGTGAGAAAGTGTGTGTGTGTCTTGAAGCAGTTCATAAAAACGGAAAGAAATACAATCAAATCTTGCACACATCAAGCTCTCGCTTACAACCAAAATATAAATGTCATTTGTTCCCGATTCTGATTGAGAACACATTGGCCAGGGCATCAATGGAAATCTCTCCTCTTCTCAAATACTACCACAAAATGTTTTAACTTTACTTGAATCAATGAAAATATGTAAGGTCTGAGTTTATTGTCTTATCAGAAGGATTGCACCCCTGAAAAGGCAGCACTCTCTCAGTGTATTGCAATGTCAGTCAGTCTAGATTGTGGGCATAGGTACTGGAGAAGGTTTGTGTCTATTAGTTCTGAATTACCAGCATGAATAAGATCCTCAAATCGGCAAAGAAAGTAAAAACCAAATTCTGACAATTGACCTCTCCTAACACATTGTCCAGGTATTCAAATGTACAATATTTCACACTCCAGCCCCTTTCTGGTGGAGGATGGTATCAGCATTGGCAGCTTGCTGCCCAAAGGGCCATGAGTGAATTTTTCTGAAGCTTGCATATAATTTTTTTAAAAAAGCATCTTCAGGATTTTAGCCAGCAAACTCTCAGAAGGAAAACAGAACAAACACAGATAAATTAATGTTTCACAAATAAATAAATCAGCTAACACGCTGCTAACTGTCATGTTAGCTACTCTGATTATGAATAACCCATGCATCTTTGAAAGAGAAATAAACACGTAAGAGCTGTACAAGAGTTGACAAATGAATCAGAGCTGATCCCTTGTATGGCTCATCTTTCAAAAGAGAGGATTTGCACTCTTGACCCTAATGAGCTGTTGTGCCAAGTGATTTATGGTGAAGGTTCACAATTGCCACTTCTGTGCTGTGTATCTACTCGTTCAGCAGCTCAGGAGTGCCAGGAAATCACTGGAGAGCTGGGCTTTAGCTCACTTGATTTCCACTCTGTTGCAATAAATGATTGATGAAGTCACCTGAATGATTTAAGCAAAACGGCAGCCTACCAGACATAGAGAAGGGATAAGCTTGCTAGGAAATCATGAATTGCATCCAATCTATGCACTTTCCCATTCAAATTAAGAATCAGATGATTCAGCTCTTACAGTCACTGTCCCATAAACCTTGTTCATATATCGAGATGTCTCAGGAGCTAGAACTGGATTTGGGGAATGATTCCTGATTGGGGACCGGGGGTTGAGTGGGATATTGTAATGCAGAGAATGGTCTATATTGATCTTCTCCTTTCTCTCATGCATCATCCATCATGATACAATGAAAAGTCAGGCACAGAAGTATATTACTCCACAAAGTGAGTGAATGGAGTATAGTATCCAATAGCAAAATTCAGGCAAATATAGATACAGCTGGCAGTCTTCCCCCAAAAGTACTTCTCCCTTATTTGTTCTTGGGATACGAAGCATGCCTGGTAAGGCCAGTACATATTGTCCATCCCTAACCATCCTTAAACCGTTGCAGTCCATCTTACGTAGGTACAACCATAGCCACAGTGCCAACAAGGTGGGAGCTTTGGGATTTTGATCCAGCAACAGAGAAGGAACATTGATTTGGTTCCACATCAGGATGGTGGATGTCTTGGAGAGGAACTTCAGGTGGTGGGAGAAAAAAAATCTAATTAAAACAAATTCTAAAACAGATTGAGATTGTATGAAAAATTCTGCCTCACTGTAATTTTTTTTTAAAACTGTCATTACTATTGAGATACTACCTACAACCTCATTTATACTACAATAGCAAGGCCAGCATTAGTCCATTCCACTGATTCACTTCCTAGATGCCTTAACATGACAAACTTTGGTTCCAAAACCCAACATTCACAATACCCTCTGTAATTCTGAACACTTGCATTTGGTAGAAGTTAATGTTCACACAACACCATAGGAGTTTTCCCACCCTTTACAACAAAGCACACTTGCCAGAGAAACTGACCCAACTGAATACAAAGTGCAAAGACTTCAAAGCTGATTGTTGCAATACAACACAAATAGATGCAACCACAGTCCTTTGCCACAGATTTTATTCTCTCTTCATTGTGCAATGCTTTCAAAAGAGTGTGTCAGAGACATCTAGGGTTACTTCACAGCTACTGCAACAGTTTCTCTTCTCCCAATCTTTTCAAATTTCTTCCTCCTGGTTCTCGGCAAATCTTGTTCTGCAATTTGAATAGGAAACCAGACAGGAATTTCCAGACCTGGTCATCCAACTAACCCAGTCAGCTTGTTCATCATCATGCAGGACTATGAGAAGAGTATGAGAGTGAAGCTCACTGCATAAGTCTTTCAAAGAGCTTATACAGACATGATGGGTCAAATGGTCTCCCTTCCTGTGTGATTCACCGTCTGCTTTCCAATAGTGACTTAAACTGCACCCACTGGCTAAGGTACTTCTAAGTAACCTGCAGTTTGAGCGTTAGTCAATTGTATTCAGTTGTTCAGCCATAGAAAAGAACATACAAACACATGAACCAAGAGCCAAAGTAGACAATTCAGCCCCTCAAGCCTGTCCAACATTCAATAGAATCATGGAACCACAGAATCCCTATTTGGCCCATCGAGTCCAAAATAACCCTTCAAATAGCAACTGACCTAGACCCACCCCCACTACTCTATCCTTGTAACACTGAAGGTGACGGACCCTGTCAAATGTTTTAGTAAAGTCTGTGTAGACAACATCCACTGCCTCATCATGGTTGATCTGTTTATGTTTGGAATTCTGCATTGCTACCTACCCAATAACCCTCAATTCAATGCCTAAACAAAATGCAATTACCTCCCTCTTAAAAATATTCTATGACTCCACCTTCTGAGGCAGTGAGTTAACCCTCAGAGAAAAAACAAACTTCTCATCTCTGTCCTAAAAGGGTGACTCTAATTATAAAAGTGCTTCCTACTTCTGGACTCACCCACAAGAGGCATCAATTTCCACATCCACCTTGTCAAGACCATTTTGGATCTTAGACATTTTAATCAAATCACCTCTCTCTTCCTGTGAAAACAAACACAACCCTTCCTACCTTTCCTGATAAGGCACCCAGTCATTCCAGATATCAATCCAGTAAACCTCCTCTGAACTGCCTCCAAAATAGTTGTATCCTTCCTTAAAAGGAGACCAAACTATACAGAGGTTTGTGACAGGACACAGTAATGACTCAAAGGGATTTCACCTCAGTCACTGAGACTTACTGTGAAGTGAAATGATCCTAGTG
>NW_025967024.1:0-26063 GCF_021869965.1 Rhincodon typus | reverse complement strand
GAGTTGTGGGTTTGCTTTCCCAGACATGCGTTTTGATGCAAAACTAGAGACCAGGGCGTGTTCAGCTTGGACCTGAGCTCCCCAGTAAGTTCAGCTGTCTCTGATGAGCAAGCCTTATCTACCTGAAACCTGGAACTGTTCTGGAACTCCTGAAGGTTTATTAATTTACACTTAATTTCGGAGATGAATTCGAAGATGTTCCTGACTGACTGGCCTGCCTTGGCCCTCAATAAGTAGCATTTGAAATTAGTATAGAAAGCAAAGGAAAATATTCTCTCTTTATGTTCGCTGTACCCAACGAGTGATGTTGCCAAGTTGTACGATATAATTAGGTCAGGGCGCAAACGCCAGTTCTGAAGATGGGTCGCTGAACTGGAAATATAATTCTGATTTTTCTCCACAGATGCTGCCTGGCCTGTCGAATTTCTCCAGCTCTTTCTGTTTTTGTTACAAACTGGAGGATGTAGTGAGAGGGGATGAGGCATCCTGTGTTTTTTGCGTGTATGTGTGTGTGTGAACTTTGTGGATATGTGATGTATCCCAGACAAGTATGTCTGCAAGAAGCGCAGCCGGTGACACAAGCTTGAGCTCCAGGTTTTGGAACTTAAGCAGTAGCTAGAGTTGCTGTTATTCATCCGTGAGATAAAGAACAGTGGATAGCTTGTATAGGGTGGGTGATCACACCACAGATTAGAATCATATAGGCAGAGAGGGAATGGATGACTATTTTTAGCTCAAGTGTTTCTTAATTCAAAAGGACTCAATATTTTTTGTTGTAAAAGAATATTTGTTTCAAGGATGAGTGACCAAGATATGATAGAATTTTACGTTATGTCTGAAAGTAAGGTAGTTCTTTCTGAAGCGAGGGTGTTAAGATTGGAATAAGGGAAATCATAAAAGCATGAGGCACGAGTTGCTGAGATGAAATTGGGAACATGAATTTAAAGGCCTGAATGTACACAGGCAGTGGGCAGTCTTTAAAGAACTGTTACATGGTTACAACATTTAGACATTTCTTCAAAGTGCAAAAGCTCAAAGATGGGCAGTTAACTGTGGCTGACATAGGAAGTTGAGGATTGTATATGATTGAAAGAAAAGGTTTATCACGTGGCCAGAAATAGTAATAAATCTGAGGATCAGTAGTTTCTTTTAGAATACATAAAAAAAAAAGACCAAGAAACTGATACGGAAAGGAAAAATAGAATAAAATTGCAATCTAGCAAAAAAATCCACAAAAATGAACGTAAAAGCTTCTATGGGTATGAGAGAAGAAAACTAGCTAAGATTAATGTTGGCCCATTAAAAGCAGAGTCAGTGTAATTTATTATGGGGAGTAGATAAATGGCAAAGAAACTAAATGATTATATTGCTTATTTCCACTGAAAAAGGTACAAAAAATCGATCAGAGCTAGACATTCAAGTGACTAGGGAGAATGAGGAGTTCAAGAAATTAGTAAGAATGTTGTACAGTACAAATTGATGGGGCTTAAAGTTAATAAGTCTACATTGATAGTTTACATCCTAGAGGACTTATGGAGGTGGCCAACCAGAAATAGTTGATTATCTTTCTTCTTTATCTACTAGATGATTATTTTCCAGAATTCCATAGGGTGTGGAATGATTGCTGCAGATTACAAACTTGGAAATGCCATCCACTATTTAGGAAAGGAGCATAGGGGAAAAAAAAACAGGAAACTACAGAGCTGTCAGCTTTACTAGGAAAAATGCTAGAATCTATCATAAAGGCTGTCATAAATGGACACCTGGATTAAAGATGATCTGATTGGGCATAGTCAGCAAGGATCTGTGAATGTAAAATTGTGTTTGGCAAACTCCTTGGAGTTTTTTGAGGATGTTGCTAACAAAATTGATAAGGGGAGTCAGTGAATGTAGAGTATTTGCAATTTAAAAAGGCCCCCCACAGGAGGTTGTTTAATAAAATTAAAGCGCAAGAAGTAATATATTGGCATAGATTGATTAACAGACAGAAAACAGAATAGGAATAAATGGGTCATTCTTGAGTTGGTTGGCAGACTATGACTAGTCGGCTAATGCAAGGATCAGTTACTGGCCCCAGCTGTTCACTATATATATCAATTATTCGGACATGGGGACCAAAGGTGATACCTCCAAGTTTGTAGAAGACACAAGTTGAGCAGGAATGCGCATGTGAAGAAGATGTTTACAGGCAGATTTGGATGGGCTTAGTGATTGGGCAAGATTGGAGTGCATGGTGGCTCACTGGTTAGCACTGCTGCCTCACAGCGCCAGGGGCCCGAGTTCGATTCGACCCTCCGGCGACTGTCTGTGTGGAGTTTGCACATTCTCCCTGTGACTGTGTGTGTTTCCTCTGGGTGCTCCGGTTTCCTCCCACCGTCCAAAGATGTGCAGGCTAAGTGGATTGGCCAAGCTAAATTGCCCATAGTGTAGATTAGAGATAACAAGGTGTAGAGCTGGATGAACACAGCAGGCCAAGCAGCATCAGAGGAGCGGGAAGGCTGACGTTTCGGGCCTAGACCCTTCTGGTGGGTTATAGGGGATTGGGTCTGGGTGGGATGCTCTAAGGGTCAGTGTGGACTTGTTGGACCGAAGGGCCTGTTTCCACACTGTAGGGACTCTATTCTATAAAAAAAGACATGGAAGCTGGAGTATAGTATTGGGAAATGTGAGGTTATCCACTTTGGTAGGAAGAACAGACGTGCACAGTATTTTTTAAATGGAGAGAGTTTGGAAAGAACTTGGGTGTCCCTGTCAATAAGTCACTGAATGCTGACATGCAGCTGCAGCAAGCTGTTAGGAAGGCTAGTTGAATGTTAGCCTTTATGCAAGGATATGAGTACAGGAGTAATGAAGTTTTGCTTCAGCTATGCAATCAAGTTTCACCAGTTTTGTTCCTGGGATGGCAGGACTCTGCTATAAAGAGGGATTGGTCAAACCTTGGCCTGTATCCTCAAGAGTGTTGAAGAATGAGAGATGATTTCATTAAAGCCTACGATATATTTAAAGCGATAGGGCAGATGAGGGTAAGATGTTCCTCAGTGGAATCTCGATCCGTGGGCACAAATTAAAAATCGTGGCGCTGCCATTTATAATTGTGATGAGGAGGAATTTCTTTACTGTGAGGGTGATGAGTCTTTAGAATTTGAATTTGAATTGAATGTATTCTCGTGCACTCAAGTACAAAGTACAGGAATACAGTGAAATGTGTACAATGTTGCCACACAGGGCACAGTCTTAGGTACTAAAATAGATTAGGTACAAGAATAGAGAAGTAAACAGAAAAGCTAAAAGTTCTGCATTACACTTCTTCATAGTATAAATTAGGAAGATAAATAAAGTTAAAAGATAAATGTTAGAGTCCTTCTGTAGCCTGCAGTCTCTCCATGCTGTGGGTTTTCCACACATGGGAGCTGTAGAAACTTAGTCTTTGTATATGTTTAAAGTAGAGGGTCCTTGCTTATCAATGGTGTAGTTATGGGGATGGTGTGGGTAAAAGACACCAGTATTTGATTAGTCATGATTGTATTAAATGGCAGGGCAGGCTCGATGTGCTGAATGGATTACTTCTGTTCCTTTGTTTAGTAAAATGAGAATAGTATATTGTCACATAGGAATAGTTTGTATTCAGTCCGTCTTATCCTGTTCAACTTATATAGTGAACACCAAGAATTGCATATGTGCTTTTTTATTACCTGGTGAGTGTATATTTACACTGACTGAACGATTGCATATCTTTGTTCAATGTGAAAATTAGGTGATACTATTATTTATGCTGTTTGCCCTATAGTTTAACATAGTTTCTCATTTAGTCATTGCAATAACTGATAAAATATTGAATTGATAACACAATTCACTGAATGGATTAAGGAATGCACAACAAAATCGGCAAAAATGGGACCTACTGTAGTTTGACTTGATTGCAGTTTGCTTTCTTCTTGAGGTTGACTTGACTGAACTTTACTTTCTTCATGGTCAACAACTTTTTGTGTTGCTTTGATGGATTTATTTATTTGATCTAAGTTGTTGGTCCATTCTTTGATGATCTTTTGGAGTTTTCCTGAAGCAACCCTCCTTTCAATGTCAATGAGTTCCAGTGAAGCTTTCTCATCACTGTTCAGGATTTTTCTTATTGTTTCATATTGTTTGGAAATCTGTTCTTTGAGGTTCTCTGCTGAGTTCTGCACAATTACAAGGATGTGAGTTAGAAGCATCAAAACCAAAAACTGAGTCATTAATGAAATATAATAGAATCAGACATAGAAAGGTTCAGAGTGCAGTTACATGCAGTTAAAAATCTGAGACTACCAGAATTTTTGTTTGTTTTTGTTTTGCTTGCTTGCTTGTTTCATAAGTGTGCATAATATCTGAGCTCTTACTGTAAGAACAGTGTTCCTGTTCTTCAAGGACTGCATGTGCGCTTCTACTTCATCTCTTTTAGTGTAGAGATCATGAAGAAACTGCTTTGGTGTAACCTGCAAAATAAGTGTAAAGAAAAATGATGAAACTGGCGTTACCTTCTTTGTGCTTGAATGTTTTTAAACTGTGGTTAATTTTACATTAATTGACTTTAAATTAAAATGAAATTGTAGTAGAATCTATCAGATCCATCAAAGGTTCCAAGCCTCAAGTAAAATCAAAATACTGCAGACGCTGGAAATCCGAAATAAAAACAGAAAGTGCTGGAGAAACTCATCAGGTCTAGCAGCATCTTCGAAGACAGGAAAAGTCCCGTAGAACTCGAACATTTTGAGACTATTTATGTTAGTAGCTCAATTTATTAATTCAGTTTCAAGTTCAAATTTACATTAACTCTACTTCTCTCTTTCTATTTTCATGATGTCATGAATCTTTCCATTTCGTGCATATTCAAATTTAATGTTGGGTCCACCAGGCTGAGCCCATTATCATGTTGTCAATGCTGTATTTCACCTATATTTTCACAGTTGTGCAGGAATGCCCAATCTCTGATTTCTCCCCACAGATGCTGTCAAACCTGCTGACATTATCCAGCAATTTCTGTTTTTGTTTTTGTTTATGATTTTCAGTATTCACAGTCCTTTTGGGTTTTCTGTATTGATCGGTGTATTTTGGTTCATTGACATTCATGACTCACAGAAGAAATGTAACACGTAGATTTAAATTTTAATTTTTCTATGTATGTTCAAACCATTGGACCAGAATACTGAGCTTTATTATGTTGACAATAATTCTTGTTCATATATTCTACTTGCATTCAAAATCTAAATGCCAACCCCTTCTGAGACTGTGAATAAGTCTCTCACCCTGATACTCTTCCTGTCCTGACTGGATCTCTGTCTGTGCTCTCTTACCACTTCTTTGTGTGGTCTAATGTTCCAAAATACTTTCTGTGGAGTGTCAACCTGGGCTTCATAGTAGCTTCCTTGCCTCGGAAAACCAGCTCTGAGAATTCCATGTCCATTTCAGAAACTTGAGCACGTATTTGCTGACGCTTCAGTGTCGTCAATTAAGTAAGTAATTAAACTGAGTCCTCTTTTACCCACTCAGTTGGATGTTAAGATCTATGTGAATATAGATCTATATTTTTCTTTGAGTAGTGTCACTGGATCTTAACATCCAACTGCGGGGGTTAAAGAGGACTCGGTTTAATTACTTAGTTAATTTCCTGGTCACTGTTTATTTGATTATAGAGTCCTACAGCACAGAAACAGACCCTTCAGTCCAACCAGTCCATGCTGAACATAATCCCAAACTAAACTAGTCCCACTTGCCTGCTCCTGGACCATATCTCTCCAAATCTTTCCTATTCATGTCTTATCCAAATGTCTTTTAAACATTGTAATTGTACCTACACTCACCACTTCCTCAGCAAGTTCATTAACCAACATCACTCAATTCCACAGATTTTCCCTAATATTTCAGAAAAGTAGTTCAAATGCTTCATACCTCAAAATAGTGAGTAACTTGAAGATGAAGTTTTTAATCATTGTCATCAGGTGATTTGAAAATGCTGTAGTGTTTTTACCATTTGATCTGCTATTCACCCTGCTGCTATACAAGTTCAGACTATATTTACCTGTTCAGTAGAATTTGTGATTTGCAGTGTCGTCATTAAAGAGCTTTCTTGGTATGTTACAAGTTGCTTTTCATTGAATGATTTCTTGAACTACAGTTATTATTGTTATATCAATAAACATGGCCTTCGATTTAAGTGAAACAAGTAAAGTAGATGAATGATTAGATCATTTATTTTCAGTGGTATTGTTTAATAGGATAGCAAGATATATAGATAATTCCTGTTCAAACAATGCCTTGGGTTTTCATGTACTCCTGAAAAAATTTATTGTCTCATCGGAAAATCACTATTTCCAATAATGCCACAGTTCCTCGGTCTGTATGGATTAAGTGCTGAAATCTAAGAATCCAGGTCTTGAGCTTGCTCTCTTTGAATTCTGAAATGAGAGTATTAAGAGCTATTTAGGTGATGCTGACCTGTGGTTAGTCAGGAGAAAATATAAATTGTGCAAGTATCTAATGATGTATGTTTAACTGACTTTTAAGAAGACTGTTCATTTTCTAGCTTTGCCTTTATTTATAATTTGGTTTCAAAGCTACAGTGGAACTAATGGCACACATCATTAGGTTGGCATCTTCAAAAGAGGGGCAGATTCATGGCTAAAAGCAAGCATCCAAAGGTTGTTGTCCGGGTTGTGTGGCTCTGACATAGCTTGATGAAAATGATGAATTAAACTTTCCACAGTTATATTTTGTTGTGTAAAGCACATATATGCTTTTAATGCCATGATAACTATTAATTATTGCTAATTAACCTCTTCGGCTTTAGCCATAAAAAGCCCAGCGTTCAAATATTTCAGAATCTCTTTATTTACTTTTCTATCTCCCCACCCACTTCATCTCTCTCCCTGGAACTGATCTATGTTGAATGAATCCACTCCAGTTTAAACCTTCTCCTCAGACTTGTGCTGATTATTTTCCAACCCTCTCAGTGTGCTTGGTTAAGGAAATGAACAGTCACTCAACTTGTTCACACAGGCAGTTGTCTGGTTTTCCTTCACTACTGTTAGGTAAGATGGTTCTTCCAGCAACTTGCCATGAAAACAACATGTAAAAAGCTAACTATGCAAGGGCAAGTTTCACTAACAACGGGTAATGTTAAGTTTTTCACTCCCGCAGTTTTGGCTTACTCTTATTCTGGGGAATGACTATGAGATTATTGGAGGCAATGTCTTCATCCCAACTTCATCTAGATCTTTCCTACATCATTAGGTTAGAATTTGGGCTGTTCACTGCTCATTTCACTCGCCAGTGCTTGGATTATGAAGTAGTCTGTGCTTTCATGCAGCAAGATGCAGCAAGATGTGGATGACATTCAGGTTTGGCTGATAACTGATAAATAATTTTGCAACAGTCAGATACCAGATAATAACCATCTTTGACGAGAGAGTCCACATAATTTCCCTGTGACATTGAATTATGCTACTATGGTCGATACCCTGAGGTCAACAATTTTCAGAGTCGGGAGTCATAATGGTCAGAACTAAATTAGCCTGTCCATATAAATGATATAGCCACTACAGGAAGGATGTTATTAAATTGGAGCAAGTTCAGAAAAAAATTACCAGGATGTTGCCAGGAGTGTATGGTTTGAGTTATAAGGAGAGGCTGGATATACTGGGACTTTTTTCACTGTAGGATGTTGATGGGTGACCTTAGAGTTCTATAAAATCAATAGGGGCATAGATAAGGGGAGTATCAAAGGTCTTTTCCCATGGTGGGGGAGTTCAAAACTAGGGGGCATATTTTTAAGATGAGAGGAGAAAGATTTAAAAGAGACCCTGAGGTGGTTCGTATGTGGAATGACTTGCCAGAGGAAATGCTACATGCGGGTACAGTTACAATATTTAAAAGACATTTAGATAGGTACATGAATAGGAAGGATTTGGAAGGAAATGGGCCAAATGCTAGAAAATAGGACTAAATCAGTTTAGGATGGACGAGTTGAACCGAAGGGTCTGTTTGCGTGCTGTATGACTCTAACTGTATAATAAATCAAACAGACTGAGTATTTTACAGTTGATGATTCATCCTCCTCTTCTGCTTTTTGTGGAAAGTGCATAGCTGGACAATTTTCCATATTGCTGCATAATGCCAGCACTGGAGCTACGCTAGAACAACTTGACTGGGGCACGGCTACTTCTAAAGCACAAGTCTTCAGTACTATTGCTGAATATTGTTGTGACCCAAAGCCTTTGCAATATCCAGTGCTGTTTCTTGACATCATGTAGAGTGAATCAAATTGACTGGGGACCTTGGGAGGAGGCAAAAATAGATCATTGATTTGACACTTCTGGTAGGAGATAGTTGCAAATTGTTCAGTCTTGCCTTTTACATTGGTGTACTGATCCCTTACCATTGAGGATGTGGATATTTGTAAAGTGAATTTTCTAATTGTCCACCACTATTCACATCTGAATGTGGAGGACTGCAGAGCTTTGATCTGATCTGTTTGTTGTGGAATTGCATAGCCCTGACTATCACTTGATGCTTCTGCTGTTTGGCATGCAAGTATTCCTGTTTTGATGTTTCACCAGGTTGACAATTCATTTTCAGGTATGCCTAGTGCTACTTCTGGCATGTCCTCTTCTTTGTTGGACCAGGCTTAATCCCCTAGCTTGATGGTAATAATAGAATGGGGGATATGTCAGGCCATGAGGTTGCAGATGATGTTGGAGGACAGTTCTGCTGTTGATGGCCCACAGTGCCTCATCGATGCCCAATTTTAAGTTGCTAGATCAGTTTGAAGATGTTTAGCACAGTGATAGGGTATGCTAAATGTGAAGACAGGACTTTGTCTCCACAAAGACTGTGCTGTAGTCACTTCTACCAATATTGTGATGGACAGATATATCTGCACCAGGCAGATTGGTGAGGCAATATTGTAATTTCTCTCCTGTTAGTTCCATCATCTGCCACAGACTCAGTCTAGCAATGATGTCCTTCAGGATTTGGCCAACCCAGTCAGTGGTGGTGCTGCTGATCCATTCTTTCTGGTAGATATTAAAGGCCCCCACCCAGAGTACATTCTGTGCTCTTGGCACCCTCTGTGCTTTTTCAAATTGGTGTTTAACGAGGAGAAGCACTGATTCATCAGCTGGAGGTGGAGTATAGGTAGTAATCAATCTGAGATTTCCTTGCTCATATTCAACCTGATGCTGTGAGACTTAATAAAATCTAAAATCAATGTTGAGAACTCGCAGGACAACTCTTTATCAACTGTGTACTGATGTGCTGCCACCTTTGGTATGTCCATCCAATGTCAGTGTTAAGCCATATCCAGGGATCATGATGGGACGTTGGCTGAGGGGAATGATTCTGACAGTATGACTATGCTGGGGCTGTTAATTGACTAGTCTGTATGACAACTCTCCCAATTTTGGCACAAGCCTCCAGATGTTAGTAAGGAGGACTTTGCAGAGTTGATGGGGTTGTGTAAAGTTGTCATTTCTGGTGCTTAGTTGATACTAGATAATCCATTTGGTTTTGTTTCTTTTTGATCTTGTAGCAGTTTTATTAATTGGAGATGCTTGCAAGGTCAGGGCACTCGAGTCAACCATTTTGCTGTAGAACTGGAGTCATGTACACACCAGACCAGCTAAAGGTGGTAAAATAACTTCCTAAAGAACGAGTTAACTAGATGGCCAGTTAATAATAGTTCCCTGGTCATTGTTACTGAGACAAGTGTGACGATATTATGACTTTAAGAGGTGTACTTTGTCCTGATTTCTCTTATGAAGAAAGTTTGAGACAGAGATGCTGATGAACAGTCTGCATAAAGCAATAAAGTAAACAGCTTGTGAGGCCTTTTTTTTAAAAAGTTGGAACAATAGAAACAACCTGAATGGGTGGGCCAAGCTTCCACAGAACCAGGATTTTTAGTTTTAGCTTTCTACAGTTGCTGGGATTTTGATGCTGGATGTGGAAGCTCTTATTTCTCTCTCTGTTACAGCTAAAAGCTAAGGTTCTCTTCCTGCTGCTAGAATTGTATGTGAGACAATCTATTTTACTGAATTTGTCTTTGCCAAGGGTGTGTTTATGGGATGTTACTATATCGGAACAGTTAATTAGTAGTTCGTATATCTATTATTTTGTTAAGCATTTCGATAGAGTTACAGTTAAGCCAATTCTTTATTTTTATTTTGTATTTTAACTGTGGTGTAAAAATAGTGTGTTTTGCTTAACCTTGAGTAGTTTGACCAATTGAATTGCAACTGGAACGCAACACCTTTACACTTACCTTTAAAATAGTCTAAACCCTAACGTTTTCTTATGTTCTAAATATATTTTGAGGGGGTTTGGCCTAGTCCATAACACGAGTTTTTAATTCCAGATTTATTAATTGAATTTAATTTCTACCAGTTGCTTTGGGGGAGATTTGAACCATGTCCTAAAATGAGCCACTGGATTACTAGTCCACTGGTTTTACTATTACTTCAACCCTGCCTTATCCTCTGTTGGAGCTGTAACAATACTTGGGAAGTCTTGACACTGGTCAGGACAAAGTAGTCTTGTTGACTGATGTATTCTGTTCATCTGTTTAAACATCAGTTCACTGTGTTGCTAATGTACAATGGCCACAATGAGAACTGTTGTCTGAATGCTTTGCAACATGTCCTCAAGGTTTTTCACTGCTAGTTTTCATATCTGGGACCTAAAATGATCGGGGCAACAGCATGTGCATACAACAATTTGTCAAGGGCAACTAAAGATAAACATCAAAATCCAAACCTTTACAGCAACACCTATGTTGCCAGAATTTAAAAAAAACCTACGATTTTGGTATCGATATCATCATTTGAAATTAGGTTTTATTTCTGCAGAATGTTAATGGTAACGCATGGAATTCATTAGTTTATGTTTTCTTTCCTGTACCTTTGCAAGTATTACATGTGCAAACTTGTCATGCTGCATACTTGACAGTACTGTTCTGATTAGCATTTATCTGAGTCTGGACATGCTTTTGGAAGAGGTGTAAAACTTAGAAAACGGCTTATTGATGTCCTGTGATATTGTACAAGGGAAAGTCAGCCAGATGTAGCATTGTTGTGAAGCGAAGTTATAGTGATCAGCACGTATGTTGTAATTCAATCCTCAATTTAAAATTGCAGTTCTGCTCAAAACAACACTACAAATATATTACTGCAGTGCTTTAAAGAAGCAGTATCATTTGTTGGGGTAACTATGTGTAGAAATGTTTCATCACACTGATCCCAATAGAGTTGATTACTGAGTTGTCTCAAGTGCTCTCTGCTCAAAGTGCAGGGTTTAAAACCACTATCTTGCACAGTATGTTAGGTAGTTGGTACAATTCTACCTACATACTTGTAAGTCAACACCTTAAAGCAAGGTTCTTGCCTAAAGCAAATGTATGGTTATTTTATAACCATGCAAATTAAGGAAAACATGAAATCCTACCTTTATAAAACACAGTGTTTATACCTAGGTTTCAAGTGTAACTCTGCTTTTGTATTTGAAAACAGCATGATGTGTTTATCAGATATTTTTTTCCTGCAATAATTTAAAAGGGCAGTTGCTCCCTTTTGAATTTCTAGCCTTTGGTTGACCATGTGACACAGTAAAATAAGCCTTATTAACATTATCAACACATCACTTTCACATTGCGACATGATAAAAGTTATGCATTTCAAAAATCTTTCCAAAATAAATCTTTTTAATGGTGCTAAATGCCACTTTAAAATTAAGTTTACTTGCATGGTTTTGCATCGCCTAAAGGAAAGGATAGCAAGAATGGGCATTATTAACAAACTAAAATTGAGACGCTTTTAGCTTCTTTGCTGCCACGAAAAGAGATTTTTTGAAGGAAACAGTACCTGTAGTAACAGCTGATCTTCACTCCTTTCAGCTGCAATCTGGGTTAGTGTTGAGGTTGTAGACTCTTGAAGTTTTTTGTCACCTGAATCTTGGTGCCTTATTAGTTCTGAATTGACTAGAGACATACTCTTTTCCTTTGGTGTCTTTGCACATGTGTTAGCATCCAGTACTGTAGTAACATTTGAACAAGTAGCATGTTGCTGTCGCCCAGGGTTAGAAGGAAATGGCTGTGTGCTTTCTGCCATTGGTGTCAGACTGAATGCAAGGGAATCAAGAATAACCTGCAGAGTTTGAACAAAAGGTAAACAGCTAGCTGCTGTCGGAATCATTCATGATAGAGGTGTGTAAGAATAAGTCAGAACAAAAACTCTTTCTTTTTAATGTTATCTTTCTTCAGGAGCTGTTTCTTTAATTTATCATTAGATGTTTGCAGAATAAATTTGACCAGAATTTGTATTAATTAACTTTGTACATGTGTGTTTCACCTCCCTTTACCCCTTCAAAAAAGTGGACTAATCCAGCTTGAATCCTTATGGTGATTAGCAACAAGTTTGTTGGAACAGAATTGTATGCTGTTGAAAATATATTCAAGCATAAATACCGCAATGTCAGCAAATGATGGGACAAGTTATGTTTAACTATCACAGGTTAATCAACAACATTTCCTGTATATTTTCACTGTAATTATTTAGCTTTTCATAGGATTATGCAGTTGAGAGACTGTTAATCTGGTTCTGAAATGATCACATGCTTGTGGAAAATTATTGACAAAATGAACATTTTAAAATGTTAAAACAAATTTGAGATGGTAGCATTGAACAGATTATTGCCATATGAACAAAAGTCATTTGATTTTACTTTGATAGGAGCTGGATAAAATTGCATTTTTCCAGACGATCAACTTCTCCTTATTTCTTTGCCAAGTTAAAAGCTTAAACAAAAACAAAGTTACTGGAAAAGCTCAGCAGGTCTGGCAGCATCTGTGAAGGAATAAACAGAGTTAACGTTTCAGGTCCGGTGACCCTTCCTCAGAGCTCAAGTTCTATTTGCAGCACTAACCAGTTGCTGTTCTTTTGTTACTAGCAGTTAATCAAGCCAATCCAAAGACGAAAATCCCAAATACAAACTGGAGAAGTCTTTGAATTTAGACTAATTGTTGGGGAGCATCTTTGGAAGAAGTAAAGTTGGCTAATTTTCTTTTCTGATGCTTAATTAATAAGGCAGTTGTGTTGTAAAGTTAAATTAAATCATGGAAATTTATAGCACAGAAGGGAGGCCATTCAACCATTTTACTGATCATAGCAATGAAAGAATTGTTTACTTTGTCTCTTTCCCTTGCTGTTTTCTCATACTTAATTATTTCCTTTCAAACATTTAATTCGTTTCCCTGTTAAACGATGTCACACTTTTGAGGCAATGGAACATTCCATCTTCTAATCACATTGTGTATAAAATAAAATCTCCTAACTTGTACCTTAACTATTTTGGTGATTGCTTAATATGAAGCTTCCTATTTGTTACATTGCCCAACACTAGAGGTAGTTCAATAAATTATACTTTATCAAGGCTTCTCATAACTGTTAGTGTTTTGAAACAATGTTTATTTAACCTTCTTTGCTTTAGGAATAGGAGTGCCATTTTTTCTCATTCCGCCTTTATAGGTTAACATATCACATCCTTGGTATCATATTGAATCTCTTCTGTGTTCAATTCTGACCTTGAAATCCTGCTAAATTATGGCATTTAAAAACTGAACACCTCTTTCTAACATACTTAACCAATGATTTGTACGTGTTTAACAATACCTCTTTGCTTGTCGCACTCTATCTTATTTTTCACATGAATGCCACTTTTTACATTCCTTTCATTCAAATATGTCTATTGGCCACTCCAGTGTTTTCTTCTTTGACTGATTCACTGCTGCCGTACTGCTTGTAATACTGTGTGTGTTACTTTTAACAATTACTTCTCTGTGGGAATCAAAACTTTCTTGAAAACCTATATGAGTAACATCCACTTTCTTTCGTTGATCAATATATTCCATTAATTCTGCAAGTCCGTGCTGCCAGTCCTTAAATAAGCTCTTTTGTCTGTGCAATTTAATTTGCAAATTTTAGTTTGATCTCTTTTCCGCCTTAAACTTCTCTCAGTCAGACTGACTAATCTGTAGTTATTTGGTTTATTCCTTTATCCCCTTGTAAACAAAGTTGTCATATTGGCATCCCTCCAAGCTTCCAACAAACTTGAATATTAATGATCTTTGAAAGATTGTGACCCCAACTTATAACTTTGACCTCTGCTGGCATTCTAGGAGGCATGTCATCAGGGCGTGTTGTTTTTCCATTGTGTTTCACCTTTTGTTTTAATACTGCTGTACTCAAACAGCCTGTAGTAGTCTGTGATTATTTTTTCCAGCTACGCCATCTCTTACTGATGTCATTTTTAAAATCATTTTATTTTGTATATGCTTATAAAACCTTTACCATTTTGCTTTATTTTACCCACCAAACTTCTCTAATCCCTTCTATTAGCCTGGTTAATTTCCTTTCTATCAGTTAAAGAGGTAGAAAAGTCACTTGATAAATATTTAACAAACCAATTGCATGAAAAAGTACTCCTGCCCTTTGGGAAAGCTCCAGATAGGCATTGCTGTTCTGTTGATGGCAGGCTATGGTTGAATAGGCAGGTTTGATGATGGCTGGATATTCTGAAGTTTGATTCGTGAGCCTCAGGGTTTATGAATTTTTACACCAATCTAAGGCATTGTGGGTATTTTCAAAAATCCACCCCATCTTTGCAGCATAGTATGAAGCCACAGACACAAAGCTGCAGTGTGGCATCAAAGAATAATAACACACTGAAGGAGGACATTTGGTCAGAGGGTAGCATTTGCATTCATAAGCCACCACATCCTGACTCAGAGGATTAAAAGCTTGACTAAATGCCCTGCAATTTCCACCTTTACTTTTCTCAGCAACAGATGATACATTTCAAAGGTCATTGGATCCAGTATCTCTACCTATTTTCACCTTATCCATTTCCTTTACTGTTTCCTGTTCCTTCACTGTGACATTTACAAAGTCATTTTTCATTAGTGAAAACAGATGTAAAATGTACCGTCAATTTCTCAGCCATGTCTCTGCCTACTCTTCTATTATTTATAAAATACTTCTGGATTCCGTTTTATGCCGCCCACCAATCTATTTGCATATGTTCATATTCCCCTCAATTTCTTTGTCTGCTGTCCGTGTACTTTTGGTACTCAGCTTGGTTCACTAATGAATAAGTCATCTGAAATTTATTATTATCATTTCTGAGGAAATGGGTTCAATGCCAGCTGATGGAATTTAAACAGAGAAATAATTGTTAAAATCTGATATTGAAAGCTAGTCGCAGTAAAAGTGATTTTTGGAGCTATCATCAGTTGTTGTAAAAACCCATTTGGTTTAGCAGAGGAAAGCTGCCATCCTTACCTAGTCTGGCCTACATAGTAAAGTCGTTGTCTCTCAACTGCCCTCTGAAATGGCAGGCGCTCTGTTTACATGCATTGGACAAATGGAGGCCTCTGATTAACATTTCATCACTGGATTATTTATTCAATTCCTAACAAATAGATAGTTACAGGCAATGAAGCAAAATGTGACAAATAGTAAGCTCTGTGTATTGACGTATCGTTTTCTCAGTTTGATGCATGCAGAAATCACCCTTCGTTCTTTATGTTCATTCTTAACTGTTCATAATCTAGCTTTCACATCCCGTAGTCCCATGCACAACTAGTAAGAATGCTTGTAATAATAAATATATTTTGTTTTCACTTTAGATATTCCCAGTTTTATTCAGAGGAGGAGTTTTGCCACTACAACATGTTTAATCATTATTTCTTTGGGGGAAAGGTAAGTACCAATACTTGGTACAATACTAATGTAGTTCCTTTGCTCTAGATAGGAACAAGGCAGAAAGCAGGCCAATTAGCTTAACATCTGTTGTATGGAAAATGCTAGAAGCTTTTATTAAGCAGAGCACTTAAAATCTTCATGCAGTCATTCTGACTCAATAATGGTTTTGTGGAAGGATAATTATGTTTGACTAACGTGTTAGAGTTCTTTGAGGGTAATAGGCTTTTCCTTTAGGATTGTTGTTCTGTGGAATTTTCTTCGGAGATAGGGTTGCTGATTATTTTCAAGACTGAGTGAGATTCTTGATTGACAAGGGAGTCAAGGAGTATAAGAACTAGATGTGAAGCAGAATTGAAACCACAATCAGATCAGCCATAATCTTATCAAATGACAGAGCAGGCTTTAGGGACTGAGTCGACCAGTTTTTCCTCATTTGTTGAGTGACACCTCATATTCCGCCTCGAGAGCCTACAGCCCAATGGCCTGAACGTAGAGTTCAGAGAGAGTAAGAACTGCCGATGCTGGAGTCAGAGATAACACCGTGTGGAGCTGGAGGAACACAGCAGGCCACGCAGCATCAGAGGAACAGGAAGAAGGTTCCCGACCCGAAACATCAGTTTTCCTGCTCCTCTGATGCTGCCTGGTCAGCTGAACATAGAATTCACCAGTTTCAAAATCTCCCACCCCCAGCCTTATCCCTTGTCCTACCCTCCCTCTCGTCCCTGCCTCCTTGACCTGATACAACCTGTCCATCATCTCGCCCACCTATTCGCCTCACCCTTCCCAGCAACCAATCCCCACTACCCCCTACCTGCATCCACCTATCGCCATCCCACCTACCTTCCCCTAACCCCACCCCCTCCTCTCTCTATTTATTGCCCAGCTCCCTTCCCCCGCCCAGTCCTGATGAAATGTCCTGACCCAAAACATTGACTTTCTTGTGCCTCTGATGTTGCCTGACCTGCTGTGTTCCTCCAGCTCCACACTGTTTTGACTCTGACTTCAGCATCTGCAGTTCCTGCTATCTCCGTAATGCAAGAGAAATCATATTTAAACCAGTACCCCGCTGCCCACTTCACAGAATCACAGAATTGTTAGAGTGCAGAGGAGGCCATTCAGTTCACCAATTCTGCACTGGCACCCTGAAAGAAAAATTCACCTTATTCCGCTGTCTCGGATTCCTGCAACCCTGCACCTTGTTCCTTTTCAGATTGTAATCTAATTCCCCTTTGAATGTTTCAATTGGTCTTGCCTCCACCACACTCTCATTCAATGCATTCAAAACCGTAACCATTCTCTGTGTTAAAAGAATATTTCAGCTGTTACTTTTGCTTCCACTGATAATTTAAATCTGTGCCCTCTCATTCTGAATCCCTTCAAGAGTAGGAACAGTTTCTTCGGATTCATTTTGTCCAGACACCTCGTGAATTTGAATGCCTTTATCAGAATCCCCTCTCAGGCTTGTTTTCCCCTAGGAAAGCAGTCCTAACTTCCCCAGAGGTCGTCATCTCTGGAATCATTCCTATACATCTCTGTACTCTCTCCTGTGTCATCAGATCCTTCTTGTAATGCAGCACCAAGACCTCCAACTGACGCCGAACCAGTGTTTCTATAAGTACAGAATAACCTCTTTATTTTTCTACGCTATGTCCCTATAAGTAAAGCTTCGGATACTCTATACTTTATTAACTGCTCCCTCAACCTGTCTTGCCTCCTTCAATAATGGATACACCAAGGTGTCTCTGCTGCTGTACCGTCTTTAGAGTTGTACGCTTTTTTAATCGTGTCTCCTGCATGTTCTTTCAGCAAAATCAATCACTTCACATTTCTCTGCATTTAACTTCTTCTTTCTCTTTCGTGGGATGAAGGTATTGCTGGCAGACAGTGTTTGTTGCCCCTCTGTTGTTGCCCTGTAGAAGGTGGTGGTCAGCTGCCTTCTTGAATCAGTGCAGTTCTTGGGGCGTCAAGAACAGTGTTCCATTATTTTGACCTAGTTACAGTGAAGGAACAGTGATATATTGCCGAGTCAGGATGATATGAGTCTTGACAGCGTGGTGTTCCCATGTGTGCGCTGCCATTGCCATTCTAGTGGGTAGAGTCATGGGTTTGGAAGGTGCTGTTGAAGGAGCCTTAGGAGTTACTGCATAATGCAGATGGTGCATACTGCTGTTAGTGCTGAAGGGAATGAATGTTAAGATGTGAGTCAGTTGTCAATCAAGTTGTCAAGCTTCCTGATGTTGTTGGAGCTACTGGTCCAGACAAGTGGGGAGTATTCCATCACACTCCTGACTTGTTCCTTGCAGATAGTGAACAGGGTTTGGCCAGTAAGGAGTTGAGTTACGTGCTGCACGATTCCTAGCCTCAGACCTGCTATTGAAGCAATAGTTTTTAAATGGTTAGTCCAGTTCAGTTTCAGGTCAATGATAATAGGGGATTAAGCAATGGTAATGCCATTGAATCTCAAGGGGAGTTGATTCATTTCTCTCTTGTTGGAAATGGTCATTGCCTTGATACTTTGGGGTTACTTTACTTTGCCACATATCCGCCCATTCCACCAACTCATTTCTGTGCTTTTTGAAGTCTGTTGTTCACAATGCTTTCTGGTTTTGGATTATCCACAGACTTTGAAATTGAGTCTAGGTCTTTGTTCTGTGTCAGGAAAAGCAAGATTCCAACACTGAGCCTTGGGGAACTCAACTGCACACCTTCCTTCAGGCTGAAAAATAATTCTCACTCATTGCTTTCTATATTCTGTCACTCCACCAGTTCCATATGCATATTGCCATAGTCCCTTTTATGCCTAAACTTTAACACAAATCTAACCTACGGCACTGAATCAAATATCTTTTGGAAGTCCACATACACCACGGTAATGTATATTGTCCTCGCCATCTCTGCTAACTCTTCGAAAGGTACCAGTATTCTTTCCTTAATAAATTCAAACTGGTTTTCTTTAATTAAACCACATTTGCTCAAGTGACTACTAATGTCCTGAATTATTCTAGAAGTCTCCCCACCTCAGAGGTTAAACTGACTGGCATATAGTTTCTTGTCTTTGTTTAAATCTATTATACAAGATTACAATGTTTGCAATTATCCAGTCCTCTGGCATTGCCTGGATCTAAAGAAAAATAAAAATTTATGATTTCCATTCTCACATCCCTCAGTATCTTTGGATGCACCTCTATCTGGTTCTGTAGCCTTATATCACAACGCATCTAATACCATCTGTATTTCGATTTTAAATCCTTCTAGCTACTGAATTACCTGTTCTTTCCCCATAGTCTACAGCATCACCGTACTTGGTAAAGACAACTACAATGTATTCCCTCAATAACCTTGGTATGCCCATTGCCACTATATGTAATTCTCCAGTTTGTTCCTTAATTAACCATGCTTCACTTTTCCCCATCTTTGTACTATTGAATCCCCTTGTCTGTCAGCCATCCTAATAAAAGGGAGCAATTGTGAAGTGTTTGCCATCAAGTACTAGGTGTCCGAGATCTGATTCAAAGCTGCCACATCCCAGGAATATTGACAATGAAGCTAACCAGCAACTTACCCAAGCGACAGTCAAGAATTAAAGAATATGTTTGTGTCAGTGGTTCTCCTGTGGGCTCCAGTGCACAAGTTGTTCAAACCACCTATTCTCTATAGCAGAGACAACAAGGTGCAGGGCTGGATGAACACAGCAGGCCAAGCAGCATCATAGAAAGGCTGACGTTTCGGGCCTAGACCCTTCATCAGAAAAGGGGGAGGGGAAGGGGGTTCTGAAATAAATAGGGAGAGAGTGGGAGGCGGATAGAAGATGGATAGAGGAGAGGATAAGTGGAGAGGAAACAAACAGGTCAAAGAGGCGGGGATGGGGCCAGTAAAGGTGAGTGTAGGGAGGGGATAGGTCAGTCCAGGGAGGACGGACAGGTCAACGGGACGGGATGAGGTTAGTCGGTAGGAGATGGGGGTGCGGCTTGAGGTGGGAGGAGGGGATAGGTGGGAGGAAGAACAGGTTAGGGAGGCGGGGACAACCTAGACTGGTTTTGGGATGCAGTAGTGGGAGGGGAGATTTTGAAGCTTGTGAAATCCACATTGATACCATTGGGCTGCAGGGTTCCCAAGCGGAATATGAGTTGCTGTTCCTCTATCCATCTTCTATCCACCTCCCACACTCTCCCTATTTATTTCAGAACCCCCTTCCCCTCCCCCATTTCTGATGAAGGGTCTAGGCCCGAAACGTCAGCCTTTCTGCTCCTATGATGCTGCTTGGCCTGCTGTGTTCATCCAGCCCTGCACCTTGTTGTCTTGGATTCTCCAGCATCTGCAGTTCCTACTATCTCCTATTCTCTATAGCACTTCTCTATAGTTGTTTCTTCAATCCTTGAATATGTTGTTTGAATCAAAGCCTTTTTCAGCTAGTAGTTTGTTTCAAATACATTGCCTGCAAATGCTTAATTTTTTTTGTGTGATGTTCTTCCACCTACATTCTATAGTTACTTCTCATCTTAGAATGATATCCCTTACTTCATGAAGCCTTGTCATGTGATACTACATTTTGATTTTGTTCTCTCTGTCACTCTTTAACAATCCCTTCATTTTCTCTTGCCCTCACTGTCTTCTTTCCTTTCTTGTACTTCGGTAAAAGTGATAATTATCTGTTCATGCACATACATAATTTATTTAAGTTTGTTTTATGCTTTGAGCGCTATTCATCCTTTTATCTAGTTTATCTTGACCGTTTAGCTTCATTTTACACCTTATTGTTTGCTGGGTAAACCAGACAAATTGTTGATTAATGGTGCTCGATGTTGCTCAAGTTCCATGCTATCTATTTAGGTCCTGATTTAATTAGAAACAAAATTAAACAATACATAAGGAAGCAAGTATTGATTTTTTTTTGTGTGTACCTCTACCACTTCTATACTGGCAGTAAGTGGCCACTTTTCTCCGTTTATTTGATGATGTTATAGCTGAATACACAAATTATCTGTATTCTGTGTGGCATCGAATTTAAAAGTTTGTCTTACCATGTTCCCTTTGTCGCTATCTGATTTTCGGAGATTTAGATCTCCTTTCTGTTGGTCTTGAGATGAGTCAATTATAAAACCGTTCTGTTCAAAATCATCAACCACAAAGCAGACAATGCAAAGGCTGTAGCTTTGTTATCCCTGTATACTTGCATGATTTCTATTCTGTTGTTCCTGTTTTGCTCCTCCTCCAATTCCCCAGATCAAAGGGAATATTGAATGTAAGTAGGTTGGGTTAAGCAGTGAAGAGGTTTATAAGTGAAAGATTTCCTTTTCAGTATAGTTAAAACTGAATCCATATGGTAAGCAGCATCAAGATGGATATTTTGAAATTATACAAGGAAATTTAAAGTTGATTCATAAACTATAGAACAAGGCCATTCAGCCCATCGTGTCTGCCTTCTACTGAACAAACTAGCCATCCATTCTAAACCCACTTTCCAGCACCTGGACCATAGCCTTGCAGTACTTCAGGTGCAGATAAGTGGAGGGTTTCCACCTTAACCATTGAACGGGACAGTGAATTCCAGACACTCAGCTCCCTCTGGTGTAGCATTTGTTGTCTTTACTATTGCAGTCCATTGCTGTAAGTAAACCCATTGTATTGTTACTTGGAGTTCCAGGATTTTGACCTAGTGACACTGAAAGAAGAGTGATGCATTTCTAAGAAATGATGACTTGTAGGTGGTGGTATTTCCATGTATCTGCTGTGCTTGTCCTTCTAAATATTCGTGGCTATGGATTTGAAAGGTGCTGTCTAAGGAGCCCTGGTGAATTTCTGCAGTACATCTTGTAGATGGCACATAACTGCTACTGCTGAGTGTCGGTGTTGGAGGGGATGAATGTTTGAGGATGTGGTGCCAGTCAAGCAGGCTGCTTTGTTCTGGATAGTGTCAAGCTTCTTGCGTGATGTTGGAATAGTCTATAATACTCAGGACTTGTGCCTTTTTGATGAGTTACTCGCCGCTGTATTCCTAGTATCTGATCTGCCCTTGTATCTACTATTTATAAGTCTAGGCAAGTTCAATTTCTGGTCACTGATAAACTTCAGAATGTCAGGATGTTGATGTTTAAATCTCCCCTCAACCTTCTCTGCTTTAAAGAGAATAATTATTGTTTCTGTGGGACACTCCGCATAATTGAAGTCATGTTCTATTTCTGACTTCTCAAGACTGTGTTGATCCCTTCCTTGCTTTCACATTAATTGTGACCAAATGTCCAGTCTTGAGGCTTGAATACGTTGCACAAAATCACCACTTTGCATGAGAAGATCCCTAAAGCTTTGTGCTTTCTGTGCCTCAAAAGGAGGGAGAAGTCAAAGCAGCACAGTTCAACTTGAATTAAACTAAATTGGATGGAAGTGTATATTTTCATTGTTAATTTTGTTTTCACACCACTCCCTTTTATTTACGCCCAGGAGGAAATTTAAAAATATCTCCTTGTAAGTAAGGACAAAGATTCGGATATCTTCTTTAGTGATTTCATTTGCACGTAGCGTTACATTATTTTGTATGCTTCTAAAAAAAATGCATTTTATCTGAGTCTTACAAGAATTACTCTATACAAAGAGAAAAACTTTTAGTTTTATGGTGTATTTAACGAGGTATTAATGGTACTATCCAGTTAAAAGGCAAAGCCAATGGTCATAAAATTATAATAATTGTAAGTCAAAGCATTATCATTTTTAATACTTATTTCATGTATCTTTTTAAAAAAAAGTAGTTGTCTGTACAGCTGTACAACATGTTGGAAACTGATTTGCTTTACTTACTTTTCATAGCCAGCCTTTGAAACATTCCGAACGTTCTTATGTCAGAACAAGGGAGAGTCTGTTGTTATGGTGACTGACCCACCATTTGGCGGCCTAGTGGAGGCTTTGGCCCACAGCTTCAAAAAGATTGTTGGTGAATGGAAGACTTCACGGAATAAAAGTATGGAATCTCAGTACAATGAGTATTTAAATGAATGGAATAGGAATATTTTGTACTTGGGAATATAGAAACATCTAAGCCAGACAGCTCCTCAACCAAGCTCATCATTATTTAATTTGTACAATGAAAGAGGGTATCTTAGTTAGTCCTGATGTTCATCTCAATTCCAATTATGTGCCTTTACTCATCCACATCCCTTGATCACCAAACTTCAAATGTATCTGTCAACCATAGTTCTTGGAAACTCCAAACTGTTGTCACATTGACAGCTTTTTGGGGCAGTATGTTCCAAGATTTCGACTACCTTTACATCAGAAAGTACTTTACTCCTGAATGGTTTAGTCCTAATTTTAATATTTTGTTCCTTTTGTTGTTTATTTCTGCACCAAAATTAATAGGTTCTCCAGATCTATCTAATCAAATGCTTCTATGATTTTGATCACATCTCTCCTCAATCTACTATATTTGAGCAAAAATAAGAACATTTATGGAGTCTGTCTCTAAGACTCAAGTTTTTAGAGCACAGAAGGAGGCCATTCAACCCATTGTTTCCAAGCAGGTCAACAACATCTGACTGCGCTAATTCCATTTTCGCACTCTTGACCCATAGCTCTTGTGGCTATGATAAGGCAGATGAATTTCTAAATACTACTTAAATGTTACTGGAGCTTCTGATTCACCCACCCTTTCAAGCAGACTTTCAGGCTCCCAATATCCTCTGAGTGGGGAAAAAAAAATTCTCTTCGATTCTCCTCTTAGCTTCTATCTATTACTTTAAATCTATGCCTTCTGGTATTGACCTGTATCCTTATGGAAGTGCCTTCCTAACTACCTGTCTGTGCCACTCATAATCTTAAGTACCTCAGCCAACCTTAAGTACCCTCTTAACCTTCACTGCTTTAAGGAAAACAGCCTCATCTTATCCAATCTTTCCCATAGACCCTTGACCCATGCAGCATCCTGGTAAATCTCCTTTGCACAGTCTCTTAGTATAATCATATCCTTCCTATAACGTGGTGACCAAAACTGCACACAGTATTCCAGTTGTATCCTAACCAATGTTTGTTTATACAGTTTTAGTGTTGCCTCCTTGCTCTTGTATTCTTTGCCTCAGCTAATAAAGGCAAGTATCCCATGTGCCCTCTTAACCAACTTTTCTACCTGCCCTTCAGTCAGAGGTGGTGAATCTGTGGAACTCAATACCACAGAAGGTTGTGGAAGCCAAGTCTTCAAGTGTGTTTAAGACAGATATGGGTAGGTTCTTGATTAGCAAGGGGATCAAGGATTACCCGGAGAAGGCAGGAGAATGGGGTTGAGAAACATCAAGTTGGATCGAATGGCCAAGCGGACTTGATGAGCCAAATGGCCTAATTCTGCTCCTATATCGTACAGTCTTGTAATATGATGGCCTTGTGGAAATCCAAGTACATTACATCAGTGGACTCCCCTTTATCCACAGTGCAAAGAATTTCAAAAAATTGCTTTGGTTTAATTTAGTTTATGTCTACAGTTATTGAAGAGGTAATATTTGTCCCACTTTCTTGTTCTTTCTCCACAGCCCTGCAACTTTGTCCTTTTCAAGTGTTTATGCAGTTATCTTTTTGAATTTTTCTTTTGAATCTGCTTCTTTCATCCTTGCAAGCAATGAATTACAGACTTACTAACTTGCTGAGTTTAAAAAAAAATCTCAACTTCTGTTTGGCCCATTTCCCTTTGAAAGAAAAATTTTAACTTCTCAGCCTTTATCAAATCACAACAGTCTTCATAATTGGGCTTAGAAGATTAAATTACAAGGAACCCAAGGCTATTACAGCTTAGTATCACACCCTGCGCACATTTACTGAAAGAATGTGGAGTAGTTACTATAATTTGTGTTGATCTTTGTTTATTTGAAATCTACGCCATCAGTAAATATTTGTAAAATGGTATTGACTAGTAAATAAAATAGACTGAATTAGCAAATGTCAGCTGTAAAGAAAGCAAGAATAATGGGCAGTGATGTAGATAAAGGACTATTTCTCATTTGACATTCATTCTGAGCAGCCTGGCACTTCAGTATCTTCCAATTTTGTTTTCATTTAGTTGAAGATGAGGAGTTGCCAATATTTTGGATTTTTCCATACTTTTTTGAACCTCGTATTCGGCAGTATTTCCCAACGTTGAACATGTTGGATTACCAGGTGAGGAGCTTTGCTGCATGTTCAATATTCTCACTATTTGTAAACTGAGATCAGTGAAAAATTGCCGCACAACTTAATCTGCAACTAGGATAGTTTTGATGGTCTCTGGGCACGCAACATTTATAATATGTTAAAGAAGTGCAAACAACCCTTGTACAGTCTTGCATTTTTAAGTGAGGCTGTGTACAGAATTACTCACTTAGACGCTGAGTTCTTTTAGCAACACAAGTGTTGAGTTTGTTCACATTGTATTCGTACTTGATATCACTTTACCTCTGGCTGGTGAAGCGATGCACCGTACAGTTTGCCTGTGGGTAGACAAATATCAGAAGGGTCCTGTGCCAGAAGAGGCCTGACAAGGAAAATAATACTGTATGTGCACCTCAAGGACCAAATATACTACTCTGGGCCCGCCAGGAAATCTTGCCCCTCTCACGATAAGCTTCTCTTTCCCTCCCTCTCCCAAGTGATGCCTGTCTACCTTTAAATGTGAGTGCTTACCTCCAGGCCCAGGAGATTTCCCATGGAAACCCCCGCAACTTCTGCCTTCTGCCAAATCCTGCTCTCTAGTTTGGGATTAACAGGCTGGAAAATTTTTAATCAGGTCAAGTAATGGTATAATGAGGTTAAAATGGCTTCTACATCAGACTGATAAGGCTGTAGGCGTTTATTGCTTCGTGGACAAGTCCTGTAACAGATTTGAACCGTATTGCAGAATTGCTTGACACTCTTGGGCTCGGAAGTTAATGTTTCAATTTCCATTTCAGCTGTTGTTTTACCCTTTGCAAGTAAAATTCCTTATTGTTGTTGAATTAGGAACAGTTTTGAGCTGGGTTTTCTCAGGCGGTTTAATATTGTGGATATAGACTTTTATGCTAAGAGTCTGTTCTCTGCTGTCTCCTCTGTTGGAGACCCTGCCCTCCATTGCTTTTGATCATTCTTCATTTCTTCATATGTGGAACTTAAGGCTGTGGAACTACTACAACCCTCATAGCTTGGGTTTGGCAATTTAACACATTTCCTTTTAAGGTGTGTGGAAGAACCAGAATTTCTTCATAGCCTTTGTCAATTTAATAAAATATTTAGTGTTTGCCCTGGGGCATACTTGGCTTGGGATTGCAAGATATATGATATGAGTGCAGCTTT
>NW_025967023.1:20760-26067 GCF_021869965.1 Rhincodon typus | reverse complement strand
CACTCTGACAAAGAGAAACTGCCTCAGAACTGACACTCTGACAGTGTAGCAGTATTTCAGGGCTGACCCTCCAGTCGTGAGTTCCTGCCTCAGAACTGACCCTCTGGTGGAGCTGAAGTACCTCAGTACTGACTCTTCAATCGTGAGGCATACCCTCAATTCTGACCCCCTTACAATGAGGCACTGCTCCAGAATTGACCCGCTTACAACTCCTTCAGTACTGACCCTTTGATAATGGGGCCCGCCATCGGAACTGATTCTCGCTCAATGGGTGACTCCTTCAAGACTGACTCTCCAGAAATGACATGATAGCCCTGCAGAGGGAGTTATTGTCAAGGAAGCACTCCCTCAGTCCCTCGCCTCTGATAGTTCTTCAGTACTTCAGCTCAGACCCTCTGACAATGATGTACTCCCTTAGTAGCGACACTCTGACTGCAATACCTTACTGCTGACCTTCTAATCATGTCATCCTCCCTCAATTCTAAATCCATTAAATGGAGGCATTGCCTCAGAACTGACCAACTGTCAATAAGTCATTCCCTCAACTGATCGTCTAACAGTGCGACACTACCTCAGTACTGACTCGGTGTTGTGAGGTCCTTCCTTCATTTTGACCGTCTTAAACTGAGTCACTACCTCAGTATTAACCCTCTGACAAAGTGGCACTCCTCAGAATTGACCTACTGACAATGGCGCGGACCCTCTGATAGAGGTTTGATATCAAGAGAGTACTGCCCTGCGAACAGGTCAATATTAATGGGATGCCGTATTCTCGATTGCCAATATTCAGGGAGTGCTGCACTGCTTGTGGTCCTATAATAAGGGAGTACTGCACTGGCAGAGGTTCGCACTGAGGGAATGCTGCACTCTCAGATGGTCAATATTAAAGGAGTATTTCACCTCAGAAGTTTGATATTAGGGGAGTGCTGCACTGTTAGCAGGCAAATGTTAAAAGAATGCTACACGATCAGAGGGTCCATATGAAGGAAGTGGTGCACTGTCGGAGGGCAACTATTAATGGAGTACTGCAACTTTAGCGAGTGAGTGCTCAGGCAGAGCAGCAGAACAAAGGGTCAGTAATGAGAGAATGTTCCATTGTCAGAGTATCATCACTGAGGGAGTACCACAATATCGGAGCGTCAATATGAAGCATATGCTACACTGTCAGACGGTCAATGATGACAGAATGCTGCGCTGTCAGAAGGTCAGTAGTGAGGGAAAGCTGCATTGTCAGAGGGTCAGCGTTAAGGGAGTGGCACACTAACAAAGAAGCACTGTCAGAGAGCTGACCCTCTGACTATGAGGCACTCCCTCAGTACAATACACTCTGGAGTACTGATGACTGACCCTCTGATGGTGCATTTCTGCCATATGTTAACCCTCTGACATATCAGTATTCCCTCAGCACGAACCTGACGACTGACCCTTTGACAAGGCCATTTGAGAGAAATGTGACTCCCTTCCTATTGGCCCTCTGGTACTGGAGCACTCCCTCAATATTGACCTTCTGACAGTGCAGCATTAACTTAATATAGACCTTCTGACAGGGCAGCTCCCTTTCAGTACTGGCCTCCCACAGGGCAGCACTCTCTCCCCCTTGACACTCTGACAGTGCAGCACTCCCTTAACATTGATTCATAGAATCCCGACAGTGTGGAAACAGGCCATTCAGCCCAACAAGTCCACACCGCCCCTCTACAGAACATCTCTCCCAGACCCATTCCCCGATATTTCCCATGTCGAAGCCACCAAACCTGAACATCCCTGGGCACTATGGGCAATTTACCATAGCCAATCCACCGAGCCTTCATATCTTTGGACTGTGGGAGGAAACCGGAGCACCCAGAAAACACAGAAACCCGACTGATACGAAAAATGCGCAAACCCCACACAGACGGTCGCCCAAGGGTGGAATAAAACCTGGGCCCCTCGCACTGTGAGGCAGCAGTGCGAACCACCGAGCTACGGCGCCACTCTAGTTGATTTGGCGACAGTGCAAAACCACTTTAAAATGGACCCTAGCACTCCATTAATATTTGCCTTCTGACAATGCAGCTCTTCCTCAGTACTGACTCTGCAACAGTGCAGCACTCCCCTAAATACTGTCAGAGAGTCAATACTAAGAGAATGCTGCACTGTTAGACATAGTAATGAGGGGAGCTGCACTATCAGAGGTTCAGTACTAAAGGTATGCTGCACTGTGGGAGGGTCAGTCATGCGGGAATTCTGCACTGCCAGAGGGTCAACAATTAAGAAGAGCTGCGCTGTCAATGTAATAGGGTCAGAACTGAATCAGTGCCTCATGATCAAAGGGTCAATACTGAGCCGGTGTCTCATTGTAAGGTGTTCAGAATTGAGTCAGTCCTGTGGTAGTGCAGCACTCTCAGAGGTTCAGTACTGAGGGAGAGCATCAGTATCAGTGGGTCAGTACTGAGTGTTTGCCTTGTTGTAAGTGGGTCACTTCTGAGGCAGTATGTCATTGTTGAATGGTCAGTCCAGAGTGAGTACTTTATTGTCAGGTAGCCAATGTTGAGGCAGTGGCACCTTCCCGGTCAGTGTTGCGGTAATGCCTCATTGTAAGGAGGTCAGAATTGAGGGAGTGGCAGACATTTAGAGAGTCACGACTGAGGCAGCGCAGAACCGTCAGAGGGTCAGTACTTGAGGAGAACCCCATTATCAGAAAGTCAATACTCATGGAGTGTCACATTGTCAATTGTTCAGTACTGAGGAATCACCTCATTATCAGTGGGTCAGTCCTGAGGCAGTGCCTCATTGTCAGAAGGTCGGTGCTGAGGTAGTGCCACATTCTCAGAGGGTCAATATTAAGGTTTGGAATTGAGGGAGTTCTATATGATTATGTCACTCGGACAATGACCCACTCCCTCAGAAATGAGACTTTGACAATAAGGCACTCTCTCAGTTCTGATTCTCTGACAAGGAAGCACTCCCTCAGTGTTAACCCTCTAACAGCGCTTCAATACCTCAGTATGGACCCTCTGTCAATGAGGCACTCGCTGAGTACGGACCCTCTGATAGAGCTGCAATAGCTTACGACTGACCTTCTAATCATGTGCCCCCTACCCCATTTCTAAATCTATTACATTGAGGCACTGCCTCAGAACTGACCCACTGGCTATAAGGCAGTCCCTCAGTACTGACCCGCTGCTCATGAGGCTGTCCCTCAGTAATGACCCTCTAAATATGAGGCACTCCCTTAATTCTAACCCCCTTAGTCACTACCTCTGTATTGACCAACTGATATAGAGGCACTGCCTCAGAATTGACTTGCTGACAGTGGAGCACTTGATCATGACAGACCCTCTGATAGAGCTGCAGGTTTGATATTAGGGCAGTGCTGCACAGCGAGCAGGTCAGAATTAAGGGATTGCCGCACTGTCACTGGACCAATATTATGGGAGTGCCACGCTGTCAGAGGGTCACTATTAATGGAGTGCTGCCCTTTTGGTGAGTGAGTACTGAGGCAGTGCAGCACGATAAAGGGTCAGTAATCAGACAACGCTTCATTTTCAGAGATTTAGCACAGAAGAAGTGCTTAATCAGAGAGTTATTTCTGAGGGAGTGCTGCATTGTCAGGGTTTCACACTGGGGGAGTATCACACAATCAGAGGCCCAATATTAAGGAAATAGTGCACTGTTGGAGGATTGATATGAGGGAGTTTTGCACTGGCAGAGGGTTAATGATGTGGGAGTGCTGAAATATCACAGAATCAGTCCTGAGACAGTCCTGCACGTTCAGAGCGTTAGTACTGATGGAGTGCTGTAATGTCAGAAGATTGATATCAAGGGAACGTTGCACTGCCGAAGGATCAGTAGTGCAGTACTGTCAGAAGGCCAACATTGAGGGAGTTCTGCAGTGTCAGTGGGTCAATATTACGGGATTGCTACACGATCAGCGTATCAATGTCAGACGGTCAGCACTGAGGGAGTGCTACACTGTTGGAGGGCTAATATTGAGTGTGTGCGACACTCGGAGGATCATTTTGTTGGAGTTCTGCACTGTCAGTAGTTCAATTATAAGGAAATGCCACACTGGTAGTGGGTTAATATTAAGGGAGTGTTGAAACTGTCAGTGGGTTGATGCTAAGGGTGTGCAACACTGTCGGAGGGAGTGATGTACTATCAGAGTGTCATCACTAAGGGAGTTCCACACTGACAGAGGGTTAATATTAAGGGTGTACTGCAGTGTCACTATTGATGGTGTGCTGCACGGGGTGTCAGTATTGAGGGAAAGCTCCATTGTTGGAGGATCAGTATTGAGGGTGTGCTGGACTGTCACAGGGCCAACATTAAGAGGGTGCTGTGCTGTCAGAATGTCAATATTAAAGGAGCACTGCACCATCAGAGGGACCGCACTGAGGGAGTGCAGCTGCTGCGAAGATCACTACAAAGGATATGGCATACAGTGAGAGGTCCATTTTGTGGGGATTGATGAACTGGGGTGACCCCCCACTTAGTGCTGACCCACCTTAGTGCTGACCCCCCTCAGTGCAGCACTCCCTCATTGCTGATCCCGCTCAGTGCTGACCATCCTCAGTGCACCACTTCCTCAATACTGACCCACGCAGTGCGCCACTTCCTCAATACTGACCCTCGGACAGTCTCACAGCACTGACCCTCCAACAGTGCACTACACCCTCACAGCTGACACGCCTCAGTGAAGCACTCCCTCAGTGCTGACACCCCTCAATACAGCAACCCCTCAGTGCTGACTACGCTCAGCGCAGCACTCCCTCAGTACTTACCCCATCACTGCTGACCACCCTTCAGTGCTGGACGCCCTCAATGGAGCACTCGCTCTGTGCTGACCCACTTCAGCGCTGACTCCACTCTGTGCAGCACTCCCTCAGTACATACCCCGTCAGTGCTGACCTCTTTTCAGTGCTAGCCGCCCGAAGTGCTGCAGTCCGTCAGGGCTGACCCGCTTCAGTGGTGCCCACATCGTCAGTGCATCATACCCTCACAGCTGACATCCCACAGTGAAGCACTCCCTCAGTGATGACCCGATGCAGAGCAGCAGTCCCTCAGTGCAGCATTCCCTCAGTACTGACACCTTCAGTGCTGACCTCCCTTCAGTGCTGACCACCTTCAGTGCTGACCCCACCTCAGTGCAGAACTCCCTCAGTGCTGACCCCCGCTCAGTGCAGCACTCCCTCAGTGCTGACTCCCCTCAGTATTCCTCATAACTGACTTTCAGATATTCTCACAGCACTGGCCCTCCAACAGTGCCATGCACCCTCACGGCTGTCACCACTCAGTGAAGCTCTCCCTCAGTGCTGACGCCCCTCA
>NW_025967023.1:18988-20660 GCF_021869965.1 Rhincodon typus | reverse complement strand
GTGCTGCACTCCATCAGTACTCACCCCGTCAGTGGTGACCTCCCTTCAGTGCTGGCCGGCTCCAGTGCAGCACTCCCTCGCTGCTGATCCCCCTCTGCACAACACTCCCTCAGTGCACCACGTCCTCACTACTGACCTCCCTTCAGTGTTGACCTCCCTTCAGTGCTGACCTCCCTTCAGTGCTGACCACCTTCAACGCTGACACTTCTCAGTGCTGACTGCACTCTGTCCAGCAATACCTCAGTGCTGACCCCACTCAGTGCAGCACTCCCGCAGTGCAGCACTCCATCAGTGCAGAACTCTGTTAGATCTTACCTCCCCTCAGTGCTAACTCCTCTCTGTGCTGACCCCACTCTCTGCAGCACTACCTCAGTGCTGACTCCCCTCTGTGCAGCAGTCACTCAGTGCTGACACCCTCAGTGCTTACCGCCCTCAGTCCTGACACTCCTCAGTGCTGACCCAACTTCAGAGATCACCCCCTTCAGTGCACTCCCACAGTGCAGCATTCCCCCAGTGCTGACCCCCTTGAGTGCAGACATCCCTCAGTGCTCACACCCCTCAGTGCTTACACTCTTCAGTGCAGCACTCCCTCAATGCTGACACCTTCAGTGCTGACGCCCCCACAGTGCGGCATTCCCTCAGTACTCACCCCGTCAGTGCAGACCTCCCTTGAGTTTTGGCCGACTTCAGTGCAGCACTCCCTCAGTGCTGATCCCCCTGTGTACAGCGCCCCCTCAGTGCACAACTTCCTCACTACTGACCCTCTCAGTGCTAACCTCGCTTCAGTTCTGACCACCTTCAGTGCTGACCCCTCTGAGTGCAGACCCCACTCTGTCCAGCACTCCCTCAGTGCGGCCCTCCCTCAGTGCAGCACTCCTTTGGTAATGACCCCACTCAGTTCTGAGCCGCCTCAGTGAAGCACTCCCTCAGTGCAGCACTCCCTCAGTGCTAACCTCCCTTCAGTGCTGGACGCCCTCAGTGCAGCACTCCCTCAGTGCTGACCCCCTGCTGTGCAGCCGCTCCTCAGAGCAGCACTTCCTCAGTGCAGGCACTCAGTGCTGAAGCTCCCTCAGTGCAGCACACCCTCAGTGTTGATCCACATCTGTCCAGCGCTGCCTCAGTGCTGACCCCACTCCGTTCTGACCCCACCTCTGTGCTGACACCCCTCAGTGCAGCAACTCCTTCAGTGCAGCACTCACTCAGTGAAGCCCTCCCTCAGTGCAGCCGTCCCTCAGTGTAGCCATCCCTCAGTGCCGCCCTCCCTCAGGGCCGCCCGCCGTCAGTGCTGCCCTGCCTCAGTGCAGCATTCCCTCAGTGCTGACATGCCTCAGACAGTCTCACAGCACTGACCCTCCCACAGACCCTCACAGCTGACACCCCACAGTGAAGCACTCCCTCAGTGATGACCCCAAACAGAGCAGCAATCCCTCAGTGCAACATTCCCTCAGTACTGATCCCCCTCAGTACTGGAACCCCCTCAGTGCTGGACCCCCCACAGTGCTCGACCCCCCAAAGTGCTGGACCTCCCTCAGGGCAACACTCCCTCAGTGCAGCATTCCCTCAGTGCTAACCTCCCTTCAGTGTTGGTCGCCCTCAGTCCAGCACTCCCTCATTGCTGACCCCGCACTGTGCAGCACTCCCTCAGTGCTGACCCTCTTCAGTAATAACCCCC
>NW_025967023.1:15970-18888 GCF_021869965.1 Rhincodon typus | reverse complement strand
CAACTCCCTTAGTGCAGCACTCCCTCAGTGCCGCCCTCCCTCAGTGTAGCATTCCCTCAGTGCTGACATCCCTCAGACAGTCTCACAGCACTGACCCTCTCACAGACCCTCACAGCTGACACCCCACAGTGAAGCACTCCCTCTGTGTTGACCCCACTCAGAGCAGCACTCCCTCAGTGCAACATTCCCTCAGTACTGATCCCTTCAGTGCTGTCCTCCATTCAGTGCTGACATCGCTTCAGTGCTGACTCCCATCAGTGCTGACACCCCTCAGTGCAGCACTCCCTCAGTGCAGCACTCCCTCTGTGCTCATTCCCTTCAGTGCTGTTCGCCCTCAGTGCAGAACTCCCTCAGAGCTGACCTCCCTTCAGAGCTGGCTGGCTTCAATGCAGCACTCCCTCAGTGCTGACCCGCTTCAGTAATAACCCCCTCAGTGCTGCCCCGCTCCCCTCAGTGCTGGACCCCCCGTCAGTGAAGCACTCCCTCAGTGCAGCACTCCCTCAGTTCTAACCTCCCTTCAGTGCTGGCCACCCTCAGTGCAGCACTCGCTAAGTGCTGACCCCACTGAGTGCAACAGCGTCTCAGTGCTGACCCCGGTCTGCGCAAATCTCTCTCAATGCTGACCCCCCTCACTGCTGACCTCCCTTCAGTGCTGGCCGACTTCAGTGCTGACCACTTCATTGCTGACCTCTCGAACTGCTGACCCCACTTTGTCCAGCACTACCTCAATGCTGACCGCCCCCCGCTCTGTGCTGCACGCCCTCAGTGCAGCCGTCCTTCAGTGCTGCACTCTTTCAGTGCAGCACTCCCATGGTGATGAGCCCCTCAGTACTGAGCAGCCCTCCCTCAGTGCAGCCCTCCCTCAGTGCAGCCCTCCCTCAGTGCAGCTCTCCCTCATTGCAGCACTACCTCACTGCTGACGCCCCCTCAATGCTGACGTGCCCTCAGTGCAGCAATCCCTCAGTGTTGCACTCCCTTAGTGCTGACTCATTCAGTGCTGACCTCCCTTCAATGCTGGCCGGCCTCTGTACAGCACTCCCTCAGTGCTGACACCCCTCAGTGTAGCACTCTTTCAGTGTAGTACTCCCTCAGGACTGACCCCATTAGAGCTGACCACCCTTGAGTGATGACCACCTTCAGTGCTGACTCTTCTGAGTGCTGACCCCATTCTGTACAGCACTACTTCAGGGCTGACCACCCTCTCTGAAACACTCCCTCAGTGCTGACCCCCTCAGTGCTGACCCTCCTCAGTGCTGACCCGCCTCAGTGCTGACCCCTCTCAGTGCAGCACTCCCTCAGTTCTGTCCCCGACAGTGCTGACTTCCCTTAAGTGCTGACTTCCCTTCAGTGCTGACTGCACTCGGTGTGCCACTTCCTCAATACTGACCTTCGGACAGTCTCACAGCAGTTCTCTCCAACCGTGCAATGCACCCTCGCAGCTGACATCCCACAGTGAAGCAATCCCTCAGTGATGACCCCACACAGAGCAGCACTCCCTCAGTACAGCATTCCCTCAGTACTGGTCCCTTCAGTGCTGACCCCCATCAGTGCTGATACCCCTCAGTGCAGGACTCCCTTGGTGCTGAACCCCTCTCAGTGGATTACTCCCTCAGTGCTGTCGCCCCCTCAGTGCTGCACTCCCTCAGTGCAGCACTTCGCCAGTGCCGAACTCCCTTAGTGATGACCACACTCTGCAGTACTCCATCAGCGCTGACCCCACTCAGTGCCCCACTTCCTGAATACTGACCCTCGGACAGTCTCACAGCACTAACCCTCCAACAGTGTCGTACTCCCTCACGGCTGACACCCCTCAGTGAAGCTCTTCCTTCAGTGCTGACACCACCCATCAGTGCTGACCAACTCTCAGGCTGACCCGACCCCAATTGCAGCACTCCCTCAGTTCAGCACTCCCTCAGTGATGATCCAATTCAGTGCTGACCCCTCTCAGTGCTGACCCCACTCTGTGCAACACTCCCTCAGTGTTGACCCACCACTGTGCAGCACTCCTTCAGTATCTAACCGTCAGTGCTGACCTCCCTTCAGTGCTAGCCGCCCTCAGTGCTGCACTCCCTCAGTGCTGACCTGCTTCAGTGCTGACCCCGCTCAGTGCAGCACTCCCTCAGTGCAGCACTCCCTCAGTGCAGAACCCCACTCAGTGCTCACCCACCTCAGTACAGCACTCCTCAGGTGCTGACACCCCTCAGTGCTGACCCCACTCAATGCAGACCCCCCACTCAATGATGACCCCCTTCAGTGCAGCACTCCGACAGTGCAGCAGTCCGACAGTGCAGACACCCCTCAGTGCTGACACCCCTCAGTGCAGCACTCCCTCCGTGCAGCACTCCCTCCGTGCAGCACTCCCTCAGTGCAGCATTCCCTCAGTGCAGCAGCCCCTCCGTGCAGCACCCGCTCCGTGCAGCACCCACTCCGTGCAGCACTCCCTCCGTGCAGCGCTCCCTCAGCGCTGCACTCCCTCAGTGCAGCACTCCCTCCGTGCTATCTTCCCTTCACTGCTGGCCGCCCTCAATGCAGCACTCCCTCAGTTCTTACCCCACTCAGTGCTGACCTCCTTTCAGTGCTGGCCGGCCTCAGTGCTGATCCCCCTCTGTACAGCACTCCCTCAGTGCATCACTTCGGCACTACTGACCCCGTCAGTGCTGGCCTCCCTTCAGTGCTGACCACCTACAGTGCTGACCCCTCTAAGTCTGACACTACTCTGTCCAGCACTACCTCAGTGCATCACTCCATCAGTGCAGCACGCCCTTGGTGATGACCCACTCTGTGCTGACGCCCCCTCAGTGCAGCAATCCCTCAGTGCAGCACTCCCTCAGTACCGACCCAGTCAGTGCTGACCTCCCTTAAATGCGAGCCGCCGTCTGTACAGCACTCCATCAGTGCTGACCCCTCTGTACAGCACT
>NW_025967023.1:2684-15870 GCF_021869965.1 Rhincodon typus | reverse complement strand
CCCTCAGTGCAGCACTCCCTCAGTACTTACCCCATCAGTGCTGACCTCCCTTCAGTGCTGGCCGTCCTCAATGCAGCACTCCCTCAGTGCTGACCCGCTTTAGTGCTGACCTTTCTCAGCACTGTGCTCCCTCAGCACTGCACTCTCTCAGCGATGCACTGCCTAAGCGATGCACTGCCTCAGTGATGACTGGCCCTCAGTGCTGATACCGCTCAGAGCAGCACTTTGTAAGTGAAGCTCTCCCTCAGTGCAGAACTCTCTCAGTGCATCACTCCTTCAGTGCAGCACGCCCTTGGTGATGACCCACTCTGTGCAGACGCCTCCTCAGTGCAGCAATCCCTCAGTGTAGCACTCCCTCAGTACTGACCCAGTCAGCGCTGACCCCCCTTAAATGCTAGCGGCCGTCTGTACAGCACTCCATCAGTGCTGACCCCTCTGTACAGCACTCCCTCAGTGCAGCATTCAATCAGTGCTGACATCCCTCTGTGCTGACCCCCCGTCATTGCTGACCCACCCCTCAGTGCTGACCACACCTCAGTACTGACCCCCTCAGTGCAGCATCCCTCAGTCCTGACACCACTCTGTGCAGCATCCCTCAGTACTGAAACCCCTCAGTGCAGCGCTCCCGCAGTCCTGACACCACTCTGTGCAGCATCCGTCACGACTGAAACCCCTCAGTTCGGCACTCCCTCAGTGTTGACCTTTCTCAGTGCAGCATTCCCTCATTGCTGAGCACCCCCACTCAGTGCTGATCCTGCCCCCCGTTGCTGACACCCCTCAGTGCAGCACTCCTCAGTGCAGCACTCCCTCAGTGCTGACCGCACTTAAAGCAGTACTCCCTCATTGCTGACTTCCAACCGTGCAGCACCCACTCCGTGCAGCACACCTTCCGTGCAGCACCCACTCCATGCAGCACCCCCTGAGTGCAGCACTCCCTCAGTACTGACCCCGCTCTGTGCTGACGCCCCTCAGTGCAGGACCACCGCAGCGCTGACCCCACTCTGTGCAGCACTCCCTCAGTGCTGACCACCCTCACTGTGATCGCCCTCAATGCACCACACCCTCAATGCTGACCCGCTTAATGTTGACCCCACCCCCTCACTTCAGCACTCCCTGATCATCTGTTAGTGCATCACTCCCTTTATACGAACCCTCGGACGGAGCAGCACGACTTAAGTACTCACCCTCCAACAAGATAATTTCAGAGAGATACGCTACCATCAAATTGACCCTCTGAGACTGGAGCATTGACTTAATATTGACACCCTCACAGTGCAGCACTCTCTCATCATTGACCCTCTGACAGTGCAGCGCTCTCTTAATATTGAATTTGTGACAGTGTACAACTCCATTAAAAATGACCCGAGCACTCCATTAATATTTGTCCTCTGACAGTGCAGCTCATCGTCAGTCCTGACTCTCTGACAGTGCAGCACTCCCCTAAATACTGTCAGAGGGTCAATACTGAGAGAATGCTGCACTGTCAGAGTCAGCTCCCCGTAGGACTATCAGATGTTCAGTATTAAAAGTATGCCGCACTATGAGTGGGTCAGTGTTAGTGAATTCTGCACTGCGACAGGGTCAGCAATGAGGAAGAACTGCACTGTCAATGTAACAGGGTCAGAATTGAGTGAGTGCCTCACGATCAGAGGGACAGGACTGAGGTTTTGTAGCACTGTCAGAGTGTCAGATCTGTGGCGTACCTAATTGTCAGAGGGTCAATACTGAGCTGGTGACTCATTGTAAAGGGGTCTGAATTGAGACAGTGCTACAGGATTAGAGTGCCAGTCCTGTGGTAGAGCAGCACTCTGAGGGTCAGCACTGAACTTCATTATCAATAGGTCATCTCTGTGTCTGTGCTACTTTGTCAGAGGGCCATATTAATGCGGTGCCTCATTGTAATGGGATAAGAATTGAGGGAATGTCGCACAATTAGAGGATCAGTACTGAGGTACTGCAGCACTATCAAAGGGTCACTACTGATGGAGTGCCTTTTTGTCAGAGGGTCAGTGCTGAGGGAGTGCATAATTGTCAAAGGATCAAATTGAGATGATGCCTCATTTTAATATGGTCAGTAGTGAGGTAATGCAACAGTGTCAGGGGGACAGAAGTACTGAGGAAGTGCTGAACATCCCCATGATTAAAGGAAGACCCTCATGGTTAAAATGTCAATGTTGAGAGAGGGCATAATGGCCAGAGGATCAGTTCTGAGTTGGTATCTCGTTGCCAGATGGTCAGTTCTGAGGCAGTACTGAATCTGAGGGAGTAGCTAATCTGTCGAATAGTCAGAACTGAGGGAGTGCTGACCGTCTCTCAGTGCTGTAATTCCTCAGCACTGACCCGCTGGCACACCCTTACTGTTGACCCTCTGACAGGGCAGTTTCCCTCAGTACTGACTCCACACAGTGCATCACTAGCTCATCAGTGACTGAGTAACAGTGTAGCACACCCTTCATATTGACCCTCTGTCAGTGCAGCACTCCCTGAAAATTGGCTTTCCGACAGTGATGACAATGACAATGCAGCACTCCCTCCGCACTTACTCTGCAACAATTCAGCACCCACTCATCATTGACTCTCTGACAGTGTAGCAGTCACTTAATATTGAGCCTCGATGCTGGAGCACTCTCTTACTATTCCTGACAGTGAAGCTCTCCCTTAATATTGACCCTCTGAGAGGGTGGCTTTCTCACAGTGCTGACCTTTCAATAGTGTAGCAAGACTTACCACTTAGCCATCACCACTTTATGCAACACCCCCATCAACATTAACCCTCTGAATCTGCAGCTCTCCCTTAATTTTCACCCTCTGACAGTGCAGAATTCCATCATTATTGACCCTCCTACAGCATAGCAAATCCTCAAATTGACCGTCCAGCAGTGCTGTACTCTCTTAATACTGATTCTCCGACAATGCAGCACTTCCTCAATACTGACTCTTCAAAAGTACAGCATCCTCTCAGTGCGATCTCAACTTCACCGAATGACTCAATTTTTGATGTTAGTTCGAGTAACATGCTCATTTCAGCGAAATAAGCACTTCAGAAGATCAAAATCTCAACTTCAACAAATGACACAACTTTTTATGGGGTTTTGACTAACATGCTTATTTCAGTGAGATAAACACTGCAGAAGACCAAAACTTGAACATCACTAAATGACTCAAATTTTGATGTTCGATTGACTAACAGGCTTCCTCCAGTGAAATAAGCACTGCAGAAGTGAAGAATCTCGACTTCATAAATGACTCAAATTTTGATGTTGTTTTGAGTAACATGCAGATTTGAGTTCGATAAGCACTTCTGAAGGCAAAAATCTCACCCTTCACCAAATGACTTAATTTTTGATGCAGGTTGCATAAAAATGCTTATTTCAGCGAGTGAAGCACTTCAGCAGATATAAATCTCAACTTTACCAAATATGACTCAATTTTTGATGTTGTTTTGACTAACGTGCTTACTTCAGTTAGATAAGCATATCAGAAGACCAAAATCGGAACTTCACCTAAACATTCAACTTTTGATTCTGGTTTGACTAAAATGCTTATTTTAGTGAGATAAGCATTTCAGAATTCAAAAATCTCTACTTCAACACATGACTTTTTTTTTATGCTGTTTTGACGAGCATGCTTATTTCACTCAGATAAGCACTTCAGAAGACCAAAATCTGAATCTCACCAAATGACTCAAGTTTTGATGCTGGTTCGACTAAATGCTTATTTGAGTAAGATAAGCAGTTCAGAAGTCAAAAATCTCTACATCACCAAAAGACTTAATTATTGATGCTGTATTGAGTAACACGCTTATTTCATTCAGATAAGCACATCGGAAGACCAAAATCTCAACTTCACCAAATGACTCAACTTTTGATGTTGTTTTGAATAACATGGTTAATTTAGCGAGATAAGCATATCAGAATACTAAAATCTCAATTTCACCAAAGGACCTAACTGACGATGCTGATTTGACTAAAAGTCTTATTTCAGTGAGATAAGCACTTCAGAAGTCAAAAATCTTTACTTCACCAAATGACTCAACTTTTGATGCTGATTTGATTAACATGCTTATTTCAGTGAGATAAGCATTTCAGACGTCAAAAATCTCAACTTCACCAGCTGACTCAACTTTTGACGTTGTTTTGACGAACATGCTTATTCGAGCGATTTCAGGACGTCAGAAGGCAAAAACCTCAATTTCACCACTTGACTTAATTTACGATGCTGGTTAATTTGAAATGCTTATTTCAGCGAGTTAAGCATATCAGAATACTAAAACATCAACTTCACCAAATGACCTAACTTTTGATGCTGGTTTGACTAACATGCTTATTTCAGCGACATAAGCAGCTCCGAAGCCAAAAATCTGAACTTCACCAAATGACTTGATGTTTGAATATGTATGGATCAAATGCTTATTTGAGGGAGTTGAGCACATCAGAAGACCAATATCTCAAATCCACCAAATGAGTTAGTTTTTCATGTTGTTTGAATGACATGCTTATTTCATTGAGATAAGCACTTCAGAAGATCAAAATCTCAACTTCACCCAGTGACTCAACTTTTGATGTTGTTTTGACTAACATGTTTACTTCAGCGAGTTCAGCGCCTCAGAAGTGCGAAACCTCAACTTCACCAAACGATTCAACTTTCAATGCTATTTGGTTTAAAATGCTTATTTCAGCGATTTAAACACTTCAGAAGACCAAAATCTGTACTTCACAAAATGACTCAAGTTTTGATGTTTGTTTGACTAAAATGCTTATTTCAGTAAGATAAGCACTTCAGAAGACCAAAATCTCGACTTCACCAAATGACTCAACTTTTGGTGTTGTTTTAATTAACATTCACATTTGACTGAGATAAGCACTTCTGAAGGCAAAATTCTCAACTTCACCAAATAACTTAATTTTTGATGCTGGTTGGATTAAAATGTTTATTTCAGCGAGTTAAGCACTTCAGTAGAGATAAAACTGAACTTTACCAAATGACTCAATTTTTGATGTTGTTTTGACTAACGTGCTTATTTCAGTGAGATAAGCATATCAGAAGAACAAAATCGCAAATTCACCAAAACACACAACTTGTGATGCTGGTTTGACTGAAATGCTTATATCAGTGAGATAAGCACTTTCGATGACCAAAATCAGAACTTCACCTGATGACTCAAGTTTTGTTGTTGGTTAGACTAACATGCTTATTTGAGTGAGACAAACACTCCAGAAGGCAAAAATCTCACCTTCACCAAATGACTTAATTTTTGATGCTGGTTGGATTAAAATGCTTATTTCAGCGAATAAGCGCTTCAGAAGGTTAAAATCTCAACTTCACCAAATGACTCAACTTTAGTGATGTTTGGATTAAAATGCTTATTTTCGCGAGTTAAGCGCCTAAGAAGGCAAAAATCTGAACTTCACCAAAAGACTCAATTTTCGATGTTAGATTTAACTAACATGCTCATTTCAGCAAGTTAAGCACTTTAGAAGATCAAAATCTGAACTTCACCAAATGACTTGATGTTTGAATCTGGTTGGACCAAAATGCTTATTTGAGGGAGTTGAGCACATCAGAAGACCATATCTCAACTCCATCAAATGAGTTAGTTTTTCATGTAGGTTTGAATGACGTGCTTATTTCATTGAGATGAACACTTCTGAAGATCAAAATCGCAACTTCAACAAATGACTCAACATTTGATGCTGGTTGGACTAAAATGCTTATTTCAGTGAGATAAGCAATTCCGAAGTCAAACATCTCAACTTCACCAAATGACTTAATTTTTATGCTGTTTTGACGAGCATGCTTATTTCACTCAGATAAGCACTTCAGAAGGCCAAAATCTGAACTTCACCAAATGACTCAAGTTTTGATTTTGGTCAGACTAACATGCTTCTCTGAGTCAGATAAGCACTTCAGAAGTCACAAATCTCAACTTATCCAAATGACTTAATTATTGATGCTGTTTTGACGAACATGCTTATTTCACTCGATAAGTACATCAGAAGACCAAAATCTCAACTTCAGCAAATGACTCAACTTTTGATGCTGATTTGACTAACATGCTTATTTCAGCGAGATAAGCTCTGCAGAAGTCAAAAATCTCAACTTCACCAAATGACTCAACTTTTGATGTTGTTTTGACGAACATACTTACTTCAACGATTTAAGGACGTCAGATGGCAAAAACCCAAACTTCACCAAATGACTTAATTTATGATGCTGCTGAAATTAAAATGTTTATTTCAGCGAGTTAAGCATATCAGAAGAATAAAATCTCAACTTCACCAAATGACCTAACTTTTGATGTTGGATCGATAACATGTTTATTTCAGCGAGATAAGCACCACAGAAGCCAAAAAAACTGAACTTCACCAAATGACTTGATCTTTGAATCTGGTTGGACCAAAATGCTTATTTCAGGGAGTTGAGCACATCAGAAGACCAATATCTCAATTCCACCAAATGAGTTAGTTTTTATTGTTGGTTTGAATGACATGCTTATTTCATTGAGATAAGCATTTCAGAAGATGAAAATCTCAACTTCACCAAGTGACACAACTTTTGATGTTGTTTTGACAAACATGCTTACTTCAGCGAGTTAAGCGCTTCAGAAGGCTAAAATCTCGACTTTACCACCGCCTCAACATTTGATGCTGGTTGGCTTAAAATGCTTATTTCAGCGAGTTAAGCACTTCAGAAGACCAAAATCTGAACTTCACCGGATGACTTAAGTTTTGATGTTGGTTAGACTAACATGCTCCTCTGAGTCAGACAAGCACTTCAGAAGTCAAATGTTTCAACTACACCAAATGACTCAACTTTAGATGATGTTTTGACTAACATGCTTATTTGAGTGAGATCGGCATTTCAGAAGGCTAAAATCTCAATTTCACAAAATGACATAATTTTTGATGCTGGTTGGATTAAAATTAATATGTCAGCGAGATAAGCACTTCTGAAGACAAAAATCTGAAATTCACCAAATGACTCAATTTTTGATGTTAGTTTGACTAACATGCTCATTTCGGCGAATTAAGCACTTCAGAAGATCAAAATCTCATCTCCACCAAATGACACAACTTTTGATGTTGTTTTGACTAACATGCTCACTTCTGCAAGATGAGCAAAGCAGAAGACCAAATCTCGACTTCAACATGACACTCAACTTTTTATGTTGTTTTGACTAACATGCTTTTTTGAGTGAGATAAGAACTTCAGAAGTAAAAAAATCTCAACTTCACCAAACGCCTTAATTTTTAATGCTGTTTTGAATAACATGTTTATTTCAGCGAGTCAAGCACTTGAGAAGATCAAAATCTCCACTTTAATACGTGACACAACTTTTGATGCTGCTTTGACTAACATACTTATTTCAGTGAGATAAGCACTTCAGAAGACCAAAATCTCAACTTCAATAAATGAATCAAATTTTGATGTTGGATTGACGAACAATCTTCCTCCAGTGAATTAACCACTTCAGAAGTGAAGAATCTCGACTTCACCAAATGACGCAACTTTTGATGTTGTGCTCAGTAACATGTTTATTTGAGTGAGATAAGCACTTCTAAAGACAAAAATCTCAACTTGACCAAATGACTTAATTTTTGATACTGCTTGGATTAAAATGCTTATTTCAGCGAGTTAAGCACTTCAAGTAGACATAAATCTGAACTTCACCAAATGATTCAATTTTGCTGTTAGTTTGACGAACCTGCTCATTTCAGCGAGTTAAGCACTTCAGAAGATCAAAATCTCATCTCCACCAAATGACACAGCTTTTGCTGTTGTTTTGACTAACGTGCTGACTTCTGCAAGGTAAGCAAAGCAGAAGACGAAATCTCAACTTCAACATGACACTCAACTTTTAATACTGTTTTGACTAACATGCTTATTTCAGCGAGTTAAGCACTTCAGAAGATCAAAATCTCAACTTCACCAAATGACACAACTTTTGAAGTTGTTTTGATGAACGTGCTTACTTCAGATCGTTAAGCGCTTCAGAAGGATAAAATCTCAACTTCAACATGACACTCAACTTTTGGTGCTGTTTTGACTAAGAAGTTTATTTCAATGAAATAAGCACTTCAGAAGATCAAAATTCAACTTCATCAAATGACTCAACTTTTGATGTTGTTTTGACTAACATGCTTACTTCAGAGAGTTAAGCGGTTCAGAAGGATAAAATCTCAACATCAACATGACACTCAAATTTTGATTCTGTTTTGACGAACGTGCTTATTTCAGTGAGATAAGCACTTGAAAAGACCAAAATCTGAACTTCATTAAATGACTCAAATTTTAATGATTAACTGGCTTCCTCCAGTGAAATAAGCATTTCAGAAGTGAAGAATCTCGACTTCACCAAATGACTCAGCTTCTGATGTTGTTTTGACGAACATGCATATTTAAGTGAGATAAGTACTTCTGAAGGCAAAAATCTCAATTTCACCAAATGACTTAATTTATGATGCTCGTTAAATTAAAAGGCTCATTTCAGCGAGTTAAGCAAATCAGATGAATAAAATATCAACTTCACCAAATGACCTACATTTTGATGCTGGTTTGACGAACATGCTTATTTCAGCGACATAAGCACCTCAGAAGCCAAAAATCTGAACTTCTCCAAATGTATTGATGTTTTTTGTGTTTGGACCAAAATGCTTATTTGAGGGAGTTGAGCACATCAGAAGACCAATATCTCAATTCGGTCAAATGAGTTAGTTTTTCATGCAGGTTTGAATGACGTGCTTATTTCATTGAGATGAGCACTTCTGAAGATCAAACTCTCAACTTCACCAAATGACTCAACTTTTGATGTTGTTTTGACTGGCACGCTTATTTGATTGAGATACGCACTTCAGAAGGCTAAAATCTCAGTTTCACCAAATGACATAATTTTTGATGCTGGTTGGATTAAAATTCTTATTTCCGCGAGATATTCACTTCAGAAGACAAAAATCTGAACTTCACCAAATGACTCAATTTTTGATGTTAGTTTGACTAACATGCTCATTTCAGCGAAATAAGCACTTCAGTAGACATAAATCTCAAATTTACCAATTGACTCAACTTTTGATGTTGTTTTGACGAACATCCTTATTTCAGCGATTTCAGGACATCAGATGGCAAAAACCCTAACTTCACCAAATGACTTCATTCATGATGCTGGTTAAATTAAAATGTTTATTTCAGCGAGGTAAGCATATGAGAAGAATAAAATCTCAACTTCACCAAATGACTTGATGTTTGAATCTGGTTGGACCAAACTTCTTATTTCAGGGAGTTGAGCACATCAGAAGACAAATATCTCAATTCCACCAAATGTGTTAGTTTTTCATGTTGGTTTGAATGACATGCTTATTTCATGGAGAGAAGCATTTCAGATGATCAAAATCTCAACTTCACTAAATGACTCAACTTTTGATGTCATTTTGACTAACATGCTTACTTCAGGGAGTTAAGCGCTTCAGAGGTCTAAAATCTCGACTTCACCAAACGACCCAACATTTCATGCTGGTTGGCTTAAAATGCTTATTTCAGCGAGTTAAGCACTTCAGAAGACTAAAATCTGAACTTCACAAAGTGACTCAAGTTTTGATGTTTGTTTGACTAACATGTTTTTTTGAGTCAGACAAGCAGTTCAGAAGTCAAAAGTTTCAACTAGACCAAATGTCTCCACTTTAGATGATGTTTTGACTAACATGCTTACTTGAGTGTGATCGGCATTTCAGAAGGCTAAAATCTCAATTTCACAAAATGACATAATTTTTGATGCTGGTTGGATTAAAATTAATATTTCAGCGAGATAAGCACTTCAGATGACAAAAATCTGAAATTCACCAAATGACTCAATTTTTGATGTTAGTTTGACTGACATGCTCATTTCGGCGAGTTAAGCACTTCAGAAGATCAAAATCTCATCTCCACCAAATGACACAACTTTTGATGTTGTTTTGACGAACGTGCTTACTTCTGCAAGGTAAGCAAAGCAGAAGACCAAATCTCAACTTCAACATGACACTCAACTTTTGCTGCTGTTTTGACGAGCATGTTTATTTCAGTGAAATACGCAAATTAAAAAGTCAGAAATCTCAACTTCACCAAATGACTCAACTTTAGATGTTGTTTTTAGTAACATGCATAGTTGAATGAGTTAAGCACTTCTTATGGCAAAAACCTCAAATTCACCAAATGACTTAATTTTTGATGCTGTTTGAATTAAAATGCTTATTTCAGCGAGTTAAGCACTTCAGTAGACCTAAATCTGAACGTTACCAAATGACACAACTTTTGATGCTATTTTGACTAACTTACTTATTTGAGTGAGATAAGCACTTCAGAAGACCAAAATCTCAACTTCTCTAAATGACTCAAATTTTGATTTGGATTTACTAACAGTCTTCCTCCAGTGAAATAATCACTTCAGAAGTGAAGATTCTCGACTTCACAAAATGACTCAACTTTTGATGCTGTGCTGAATAACATGCATGTTTGAGTGAGATAAGCACTTCTGAAGGCAAAAATCTCAACTTCACCAAATGACTTAATTTTTGATACTGGTTGGATTCAAATGGTTATTGCAGCGAGTTAAGCACATCAGTGCACATAAATCTGAACTTCTCCAAATGACTCAATTTTTGATGTTAGTTTGACTAACATGCTCATTTCACTCAGATAAGCACTTCAGAAGATCAAAATCTGAACTTCACCAAATGACTCAAGCTTTGATGTTTGTTAGACTAAGATGCTTATTTGAGTCAGACATGCACTTCAGAAGTCAAAAATCTCAACTTCACCAAATGACTTAATTATTGATGCTGTTTTGACTAACGCGTTGATTTCACTCAGACAAGCACATCGGAAGAATAAAACCTCAACTTCAGCACATGACTCAGCTTTTGATGCTGATTTTATTAACATGCTTACTTCAGCGAGTTAAGCGCTTCATAAGGCTAAAATCTCAACTTCACCAAGCGATTCAACTTTTGATATGGTTGGACTAAAATGCTTATTTCAGCGAGTGAAGCACTTCAGAAGACCAAAATCTGAACTTCACAAAATGACTGAAATTTTGATGTTTGTTTGACAAACATGCTTATTTGCGTGAGATAAGCACTTCAGAAGTCAAAAATCTCAACTTCTCCAAATGTGTCAACTTTTGATGTCGTTTTGACTAATATACTTATATGAGTGAGATACGCTCTTCTGAAGGCTAAAATCTCAATTTCACCAAATGACATAATTTTTGATGCTGGTTGGATTAAAATTCTTATTTCAGCGAGAAATGCACTTCAGAAGACAAAAATCTGAACTTCACCAAATGACTCAATTTTTGATGTTAGTTTGACTAACATGCTCATTTCAGCGAGATAAGCACTTCAGTAGACACAAATCTCAACTTTACGAAGTGACTCAATTATTGATGTTGTTTTGACTAACGAGCTTATTTCAGTTAGATAGAGCATATCAGAAGACCAAAATCGCAACTTCACCAAATGACTCAATTTTTGATTTTAGTTTGACTGACATGCTCATTTCAGCGAGTTAAGCACTTCAGAAGATCAAAATCTCAACTTCACCAAATGACACAACTTTTGATGTTGTTTTCACTAACGTGCTTATTTCAGCGAGATAAGCATAGCAGAAGACCATAATCTCAACTTCAAAAAGACACTGAAATTTATGCTGTTTTGACAACATGCTTATTTCAGTGAGATAAGCACTTGAGAAGACCAAAATCTGAACTTCACTAAATGACTCATCTTTTAATGCTGTTTTGATTAAAATACTTCTTTCAGCAGTGAAACACTTCAGAAGTCCAAAATGTGAATTTCACAAAATGACTCAAGCTTCGACGTTTGTTTGACTAACATGCTAATTTGAGTGAGACAAGCCCTTCAGAATTCAAAAATGTCAACTTCATCAAATGACTTAATTATTGACGCTGTGTTGATTAAAATGTTTATTTAACTCAGATAATTAGATCGGAAGACCAATAACTCAACTTCACCAAATGAGTTGGTTTTTGATGTTGATCTAAATGGCTTGTTGATTTCTTTGAGATGAGCACGTCAGAAGATCAAAATCTCAACTTCACCAAATGACTCAATTTTTGATGTTGCTTTGAATAACGTCCTTACGTTAACGAGATAAGCATTAACAGAAGACCAACATCTCAATTTCACCAAGACACCGAACTTTTGATGCTGGTTTGACTAAAATGCTTATTTCAGGAAGATAAGCACATCAGAAGTCAAAAATCTCAACTTCACCAAATGACTTCAATGTTGATGCTGTTTTGACTAACATGCTTATGTCAGTGAGATAAGCACTTCAGAAAACCAAAGTCTGAACTTCACAAAATGACTCAAGTTTTAATGTTGGTTTGACTAACATGATTATTTCAGCGAGTTCAGCACTTGAGAAGACTAAAATCTGAACTTCTCCAAATGAGTCAATTTTTAATGTTGTTTAGACTAACATGCTTATTTGAATGAGATAAGGACTTCAGAAGTCAAAAATCTCAACTTCACCAAATGATTTAATTTTTAACGCTGTTTGGACTAAAATGCGTCTTTCAGCGAGATAAGCAAATCAGAAGAAAAAAATCTGAAATGCACCAAATGACTGAATTTTTGATGTTGGTTTGACTAACATGCTTATTTCAGCCTTTTAAGCACTTCTGAAGGCAAAAATCTCAACTTCACCAAATGACTTAATTTTTGATGCTGGTGGAATTAAAATGCTTATTTCATCGAGTTAAGCACTTCAGTAGACATAAATCTGAATTTCACCAAATGACTCAATTTTGATCTTGTTTTGACCACGGTGCTTATTTCACTTAGATAAGCATATCAGAAGACGAAAATCGCAACTTCAACAAAACACTCAACTTTTGATGCTGGTATGATTAAAATGCTTATTTCAGTGATATAAGCACATCAGAGGTCAAAAATCTCACCTTCACCAAATGACTTAATTTTTTTTAATGCTGTTTTGACTAACATGCTTATTTCACTCAGATAAGCACTTTAGAAGACTAAAATCTGAACTTCAATCAATTGACTCAAGATTTGATGTTGGCTCGACCAGCATGCTTATTTGAGTGAGATAAGCAGTGCAGAAGTCAAAAATCTCAACGTCAAAAATGACTTAATTTTTGATGCTGTTTTGACTAAAATGCTTATTTCAC
>NW_025967023.1:836-2674 GCF_021869965.1 Rhincodon typus | reverse complement strand
AACTTTTGATGCTGGTTAAATTAAAATGCTTATTTCAGCGAGTTAAGATCTTCAGTAGACCAAAATCTCACCTTCACCAAATGTCTCAAGTTCTGATGTTTGTTTGACTAACATGCTTATTGCAGAGAGATCAGCACGTCAGAAATCACAAGTCTGAACTTCACCAAATGACTCAACTTTTGATATTGTTTTGAATAACGTGCTTATTTCAGCGAGATAAGCATACCACAAGACTAAAATCTCACCTTCACCAGATGACCTAACTTTTGATGTTGGTTAAATTGAAATGCTCATTTCAGTGAAACAGCACATCAGAGGGCAAAAATCTCACCTTCACCAAATGACTTAATATTTTTAAGCTGTTTTGACTCACATGCTTATTTCACTCAGATAAGCACATTACTAGACCTAATTGAACTTCAACAACTGATGTTAGTTTGAATAACATGCTCATTTCAGCGAGTGAAGCACTTCAGAAGATCAAAATCTCAACTTCACCAGATGTCACAACTTTTGGTATTGTTTTGACTAACCTACTTGTTTCAGCGAGATAAGCATAGTAGAAAACCAAAATCTCAACTTCAACATGATACTCAACTATTGATGTTGTTTTGACTCACATGCTTATTTGAGTGAGATAAGCACTTCAGAAGTCAAAAATCTCAACTTCACCAAATGACTCAAGGTTTGATGTTGGTTAGACTAACATGCTTATTTGAGTGAGATAAACACTTCAGAAGTCAAAATTCTGAACTTCACCAGGTGACTTAATTTTTGAGGTTGTTTTGACTAACGTGCTTATTTCAGCGAGATAAGCATATCAGAAGACTAAAATCTCACCTTCACCAAAGGACATAACTTTTGATCCTGTTTGGACTAAAATGCTTATTTCAGTGAGATGAGCACTGTAGACGTGAAAAATCTCAACTTCATCAAATGACTTGATTTTTGATGCTGGTTGAATTAAAATGCTTATTTCAGCGAGTTAAGCACTTCAGGAGGACAAATTCTGAACTTCAACAAAAGACTCAAGTTTTGATGTTGTTTTGACTATCATGCTTATGTGAGTGAGATAAGCACTTCAGAAGGCAAAAATCTCAACTTTACCAAATGACATAATTTTTAATGCTGGTTGGATTAAAATTCTTATTTCAGTGAGATAAGCACTTCAGAAGAAAAAATATCGGAACTTCACCAAATGACTCAATTTTTGATGTTAATTTGACTCACATGCTGTTTTCAGCGAGTTAAGCACTTCAGAAGACGAAAATCTCACCTTCACCAAATGACCTATCTTTTGACACTGGTTTAATTAAAATGCTTCTTTCAGCGAGTTAAGCAACTTAGAAGCCAAAAATCTGAACTTCAGCAAATGACACAATTTTTTTTATGTTCGTTTGACGAACGTGCTTATTTCGGCGTTATAAGTATATCAGAAGACAAAAATCTCAATTTCACTGAAGGACCTAACCTTTGATGCTGATTTGACTGGAATGCTTATTTCAGTGAGATAAGCAGTTCAGAAGTCAAAAGTCTCTCCTTCACCATCTGACTTAATTTTTGATGCTGTTTTGACTAACATGCTTATTTCACTTAGATAAGCGCTTTAGAAGATCAATATCTCAACTTCATCAAATGACTGAACTATTGATGTTGTTTTGAGTAACATGGATATTTGAGTGGGATAGGCACTTCAGAACGCCAAAATAAGAACTTCACCAAATGACTCAAGTTTTGATGTTGGTTTGACTAACATGCTTATTCAGCGATTTAAGCACTTCAGAAATCAATAATCTCAACATCAACAAATGACTTAATTTTTAATGCTGTTTTGACTA
>NW_025967023.1:0-826 GCF_021869965.1 Rhincodon typus | reverse complement strand
ACATCAACAAATGACTTAATTTTTAATGCTGTTTTGACTAACATGCTAAATTCACTCAGATAAGTACATCAGAAGACCAATAACTGAAATTCACCAAATGAGTTAGTTTTTGATGTTGGTTTGAATGACATGCTTATTTCATTGAGATAAGCACGTCTGAAAATCATAATCTCAACTTCACCAAGTGACTCAACTTTTTATGCTGTTTTGACTAACATGTTTATTTCAGCGAGTTAAGCACTTCGGAAGGCTAAAATCTAAACTTCAACAAATGACTCAGCTTTTGATGCTGGTTGGATTAAAATGCTTCTTTCAGCGAGGCAAGCACTTCTGCAGGCTAAACTCTTAACTTCACCAAATGACTCAGCTTTTGATGCTGGTTGGATTAAAATACTTATTTCACCGAGTTAAGCACTTCAGAAGCCTAAACTCTCAACTTCACCAAATGACTCAGCTTTTGATGCTGGTTGGAATTAAAATGCTTCTTTCAGCGAGTTAAGCACTTCTGAAGTCCGAAATCTGATCTTCACAAAATGACTCATGTTTAGATGTTTGTTTGACTAACATGCTTACTTGAGTGAGATTGGCACTTCATAATTCAAACATCTCACCTTCACCAAATGACTCAACTTTTGATGCTGGTTGGAATAAAATGCTTATTTCAGCGAGTTAAGATCTTCAGTCGACCAAAATCTCACCTTCACCAAATGACTCACGTTCTGATGTTTGTTTGACTAACATGCTTATTGCAGAGAGATAAGCACTTCAGAAATCACAAGTCTCAACTTCACCAAATGACTCAATTTTTGATGTTGCTTTGAATAAC
>NW_025967022.1:0-26067 GCF_021869965.1 Rhincodon typus | reverse complement strand
GCAATTCTGAGCAATAACTAATTTGGAAATATATCACCGTTCCTTCAGTGTCGCTGGGTCAGGGTCCTGGAACTCCCTCCCTGACAGTGTTGTGGGTCAGCCTGTAGCACACAGGCTGGGGCAGTTCGCCACGGCTTTCTTGGGGGCAGCTAGGGAGGGCCCAGCCAGCAACTCCCATATCCCACAAGTGAATTAAAAAATACACCACCACCAATCCTTCTGGGTGGAATTAGTCTGAACTACTGATACCATATGTGGAAGGGTAGAACAGACTCGAGGGGCTAAGCGGCCTACTCCTGCCCTAAAACTGTCCATTTACAGCGTAACATCCTTGCTCTTATACTCACTGCCTCTATTTATGAATCTCAAGATATAGTATGCTTTGCTGAGTTCTCTCAGTTGGTCCTTCCACCTTTAGAGGTAGATGCACTTAGACTGCTTCCTCCCCCAACCAGATCTGTGTGGCCATGCTTACTAATCTACACCACTGGCCTCTTGCTATCCCTTCTGCCAAAACGCATCACTTTGTACTTCTCTGCACTAAATTCTACCTGTGCCCATTCTGTCAGCCTATCAATGCCCTGTACAGGTGAATCATAACATCCCCACAGCTCACCATTCCTCCAGCTTTGGTTTTGGAGCAGTTTTGAAATTTTTACTGGTGAAATTTTACAGTGGTGAAAGCACTGATGTTAAATCACCAATGGTTGCACAACTAACATCAACTTGTGTCGAATTCACATGGAATCTCAGAATTATTACAGTGCAGCCGGGGTGGGGGGGAATCTAATTGAAACTTACAGCATATTGAATGGCCTGGACCAGCTGTACCTGTACCAGCCCCAATCTCCTGTCTTTTCCCATATTCTTGCATACTATTTCAATCCAAATAGCCATCCAATGCCCCTCTGAAATGCCTCAGTTAAACCTGCCTTCACCACGTTACCAGGCAGCGCATTCCAGACCCTAACAACTCAGTTTTTTTTTCTCACATCACCCTTCCTTAGTTTGCACATCACTTTCAATCTACACCGTCTCGTTCCTGTTTCTTTTAAAAGTTGGACCAGCTTCTCCCTGTCTATTCTAATCAGCGCGCTCTTGATTTTGAAAATCTCTGTCAGATCTCCTCTCAGGCACCTTTCAATGACCTTTCTAAAGTGCATGCCATATTGGAGTGGTGTTAAGATTTACTTTGTGCCCACCTCTACCTTTTGAGTATAAGAGCTGGGACGTTATGTTGAGGTTGTACAGGACGTTGGTGAGGCCTCTTCTGGAGTACTGTGTCCAGTTCTGGTCACCTTGTTATAGGAAGGATATTGTTAAGCTGGAGATGGTTCAAAAGAGATTTACCAGGATGTTGCCGGGAATGGAGTGTTTAATTTAAAAGGATAGGCTGGGACTTTTTTCACTGCGGCATAGGAAGTGAGGAGTGACCTTTGTAGAGATTTATACAATCGTGAGGGGTATAGATATGGTGAATGACAGGTGTCTGTCCCCTAGGGTGGGGGATTTCAAGACTCGGGGGCACATTTTTAAGGTGAGAGGAGAAATGTGGTAATGGCTCATTGGTCTAGCAGTATGATTCTTGCTTTAGGGATAGGAGGCAGGTCCTGCGTTCAAATCCCGCATGAGTCCTGATTCCTTGTCTTCGTTGGGGGTGGCAAAGTGGCTCGGAGGTTAGCGCTGCTGCCTCACAGCGCCAGGGACACTGGTTCAGTTCCACCCTCGGGCGACTGTCTGTGTGGAGTTTGCACATTCTCCCTGTGTCTGTGTGTGTTTCCTCTGCGTGCTCCGGTTTCCTCCCATGGTCCAAAGATATGCAGGCTAGGTGGATTGGCCATGCTAAATTGTCCCATAGTGCTCAGGGATGTGTAGATTAGGTGGTTTATTGCGATATGGGTCTGGGTGGGATGCTCTGAGGGACGGTATGGACTTGTGGGGCCGCAGGGCCTGTTTCCACACTGTAGGATTTCTATGATCTTCTATGATTCTGTGAAATGTTTAAAAAAGATATGAAGGGTAATGATTTTACACAGTGATTCATGTGTGGAATGAGCTTCTAGACGAAATGGTGGATGAGGGTGCAGCTACAGGAATGCTTAAAAGACGTTTAGATAATTACATGAATAAGAAATGTTTGGAAGTATATGGGCCAAGCGCAGGCAGTTGGAACCAGTTTAGTTTGGGATTATGGTCAGTGTGGACTAGTTGGACCAAAGGGTCTGTTTCCATGTTATGTGCCTCTATATTTTGATACAGTTACAGTTAAACCAATTTTTTATTTTGTATGTATTTTAACTGTAGTACAAAAATAAAATGTGCTTTGCTTAACATTGAGTAGTTTGACCAATTGAATTGCAATAGCTTACCATAAAACCATAAGACAGAGGAGCAAAGATGAGTCCATTCGGCCCATCGAGCCTGCTCCGTCATTCAATCATGGCTGATAAGTTCCGCAACCCCATTCTCCCACTTTCTCCCCGTAACCCTTAATCCCCTTGATAATCAAGAACCTATCAATCTCAGTCTTAAATGTACTCAATGACCTGGCCTCCACAGCCTTCTGTGGCAGTGAATTCCATAGATTCACCACTCTCTGGCTGAAGAAGTTTCTCCTTATCTCCGTTCTAAAAGGTCTTCCCTTTTACTCTAAGGCTGTGCCCTTGGGTCCTAGTCTCTCCTACCAATGGAAGCATCTTCCCAAAATCCACTCTGTCCAGGCCATTCAGTATTCTGTAAGTTTCAATTAGATCCCCCCTCATCCTTCTAAACTCCAATGAGTATAGTCCCAGAGTCCTCAAACGTTCATATGTTAAGCTTTTCATTCCTGGGACCACTTACACTTACCTTTTAAAATAAAAAAAGGTTAGGATCTAGGCTACCTTCATATACTTTGAGGGCATTTCGTTTGGTGCATAACACTTTCTATGGCTGCCTAGATTTGTACAAAAGTCAAGGCTGGTCACATGCTTGCATCATAAACTGATTTACAGAATATTTAGGCAATATTATGGCATTATCTATAATTTTGATCCTTTTAGCAAGCATAAGCTTTGTAGTGTGCTCATGTATTAGCATAATGCCAACATTATTTCATGTTTTCCCACGAATATAAAATATCCTTTTACTCTTGTGATAAGGAGGGAATCTTGCCATCTCCATCCTCTCCAAACCAACTATGATTATTTACATTTTTACAAAGAGCATTGTTGATATAATTAGAGAAGTCAGTTGAAAGGATCTGCTTAAATATTCGAAGGAGCAGAATTAAAGTGCTGTTGATCGGCTACCTGTTTGTGTGGTAAAGCTGTGCAATTGGTGTTTGTTTTCAGGATGAATCTCTCTTCCCTCACGCATGATTTCCCCCAATTAAAAAAGCCTTGTTCCTTTCTCCCTTGTGGACTTACCTGGCATCCATTTTAAAAACATTATTGTTGTTCACCTCAACTTTGTATGTTAACACATTTCACAGTGTCTTTACTCTGCATGTTTCCAGAAGGCACCTGCTCCCCTATTTGGACAGGAGTCTCATAGAAACGTAGGATTCAATACGATCATGGCTGATCATTCAACTGTGTACCCTGTTCCAGCTTTGTCTCCATATCCTTTGGTCCCTTTAGTCTTAAGAAATATACCTAATTCCAGCTTGAAAACATTCACTTTCTGTGGCAGAGAATTCCACAGGCTCCCCATTCTCTGGGTAAAGACATTTCTCCTCAGTCCTAAATGGCCTACTCCATTATCCTTTGACTGTGACCCCTGAGTTTCACTTTGATATCAAAATGATTGTTTTTCATGTGAGAGTACAAAAGATTTAATGAAACTGTAAGACCATGGGAAGCATCACATTTAAGCACTATCCTTCCTTCTTTAAATAGTGATCAGCATTGACATACAGAGGGACCTAGGGATACAGATCCATAGATCCCTGAAAGTGGTAGTGGATAAGGTTGTCAAGAAGGGATACAGCATGCTTGCTTTCATTGGTTGGGACATCGGCTATAAAAGTTGGCAAGTTATGTTACAGCTGTACAAAACTTTAGTTAGGCCAGGTTTTGAATATTGCATGCAGTTCTGTTTGCCACACTATTAGAAGGATGGCGATGTTTTGGCGAGGGTGCAGAGAAGGTTTACCAGGATTTTGTCTGGTCTGGATATTTTGGGTATGAGGACAGAATTGATAAACTGGGATTGTTTTCACTGGAAAGATGGAGGCTTGAGGGGCAACCTGATAGAGATCTACAAAATTGTGAGAGGGATAGATAGGGTGGATAGTCAGTGACTTTTTTTGGTGGGTGCTGGATGCTTGGAACACACTGCCAGTGGAGGTGCTGGAAGCAGGTACGTTAGCAATGTTTTAGGCATATCTTGATACACATGAACGGGAGGTGAACAGTGTGTTAGAAACCGCGCATAGGCAATAAGTAGCAGGTCTAAATAAGGACTAGAATCGGTGCAGGCTCAGTGGGCCGAAGGGCCTGTTCCTGTGCTGTATAAAAGAGGAAGCCAAAATGGTTCATCCGTTGTAAAAGCTTAAAAAGTATATTAAGAATTAAACAATTTGCAATTATGATTACCTTCATAAATGGACACTAAAGGTGCTTCAGAAGGAAGAATTGAATGCCTTGTGTCTGATAAAGCCATGGGTTGCCTTGTGTCTCTCCTTTGGGCTATTTTTCTACAAAGGCACTATTGAATTTGTTGGCGAAACTGCATGTGGTTTTGGTGGTTTCTGTCCCTTTTCCAAATCGTAAATGTTCATGTAGATAAAATGCTTTGCTTGTTGTATCGTTTATGTTGATGTAATATTTGTTAAAAGTAAATGTAATTCATTCTAACTTTTTGTTAGAAGCAAAATACTGCAGATGCTGGAAATCTGAAATAAAAACAAGGAGTATTGGAGAAGCTCAGCAATACATTTGTAAACTTTAACTCTTGTCTTTCTTGCTCCACAGATGCTGCCAGACTTGCTGAGTTTCTCCAGCACTTCCTATTTTTATCTTACTAAAATTTTGTCCAATTTTTGTGCTGCTTGAAATTGTAGGTTTTTCAGCCGTCTGTATTTCTCCACATTGATAATGCAAAAGAAAGAAATAATGTGTATGATGTTTTTGCGTAGTTGACAAGTTTCATTGGTCCCTGCTGCACTGAAAATATTCTGGGACACTGGCAACACTATTGTATATTTATCTATCAGTGGGGAATATTGCCAGTGAAAGTGCAACAATTTTGATTGCTGAAATCCATCTTGCCCCTTCCTAGTGTCACTTCTGGGAGGGCACCTCTGAAATAGTTTATAGGTGCTCCAACTCCTAAACTGACCTGCTTCCAAGCAAGCCAGTGTAATCCTCTTAAGGTCAACTAATTGGTCATAACTAATCTGAGTTACATTTCAAGTCCAATATAACTTGTCTTCCTTTGCTCTGAAGAAGAGTTGCATCAGATTAGAAATGTTAACTTTATTTTTCTTGCTCCCAGATGCTGTTGGACCTGCTGAATTTCTCCAAAAAAAAAAGAAATCTCAGGACAAGCTCAACAGGTCTGGCTGCATCTGTTGAGAGAAATAAGAGTTAATGTTTCAGGTCAGGTCACTAAACCTGAAACATTAACTCTGATTTCTCTGAACAGGTGCTGCCAGACCTACAGAGCTTTTCCAGCAATTTCTGTTTTTGTTTCTGATTTACAACATCTGCAGTTCTTTTAAGTTTTTCCAACACTGTCTCTCCCTTACATTTCCAACAAACACAGCATTTCGCCTTTAGATATTTTTTAATCGACTTGTTTGGATGTGTAATGGCACCCCTCCAGAGTTCTGACGAAGAGTCACCGGACCTGAAACGTTAACTCTGATTTTTTTCTTCATAGATGCTGTCAGTCCTGCTGAGCTATTCCAGCAATTTTGTTTTTGTTCCCCTCCAGAGCAGGTGGGACTTGAACTTGGGCCTCCTGACTCAGAGATAGGACACTAATACTTTGCCACAAGAGCCAGAGTTTACTTTTATATAAACTGGTCACGTGTTTTCTAAAGTGGGAAATAGAATGTTTTCCAGCATTACTGTATGTGGCAGTATTATGAAGTTGCCTAACTAAAATGACATTTTACCTACTAAAATTGTAGAAGCGTAGTCAATTTCACAAGTGCTCAGGGTGTGGATAAGTATTGCAGTAAAGTATTATCTTGTATTCACATGCTTCGAGGAAAATACCACAATCCATTTCCTTGTGTATATGTATCTTGCATCACTTTAAACTGCAGATATAATTAGCTGGCAGTCCGTTTATGCAAGGTATCAGCATGGCATATGCAGGGTACTGAAAGAGTATTTTTGAGAGGCTGCCATTAACTTGACCACCGTTAAAAGCTTCACATTAGCAACTGTAATCTTCCTGCTGTGTTGGAGAAAATAATTATGAACTTGCTTACAGTTGATATGAGAACAAACTATAGTGATCAAAGTGCATAAAGTAGTATATTTTCAGGATTGTTTTGTTGGAATGAAGTTAGTGTGCTAACTGGCAATTCCAGCAAAGATTCTCATGACCAGGCAAATGGATATCTTTTCTTTTTGTATGCTTCACGAAACATATTTCGGCATGAAATATGCTGTTGATCATGGGCTATAACTGAGAGTCCAGAGGTAGTAAGAACTGCAGATGCTGGAATCAGAGATAACAGCGTGGAGCTGGAGGAAATGATTTCTGAAGAAGGGTCCCGACCCGAAACGTCAGCTTTCCTGCTCCTTTGATGCTACCTGTCCTGCTGTGTTCCTCCAGCTCCATACTATTTATAACTGAGAGTCCATCTTCGTTCTGCCACCTCCACCCTGAGTCCTGAGCTGGCTCACCAGCAGCCCCTGTGCTAGACCCCCTAATGTAGGAGTTGCCACTCTTTAGATGCCATCTCTTTGCCACAGGGCCCACCTTACCAATGCTGACTCCCATGCCCAACCCACATACGCCCCACAACCGGGGGACACAGTCTCTGCTACTGCTGAAGCCTGACCGATTAACCTGGATTCTCTGTTCTGGGCATACCATGACTGCAACCAGGAATCCCCGGTGTTGCTGCCACCTCGATGCCAGGAGCCCCTGCACTGGGCATACCACGCTCCTGCTGGTGCAGTCACCGCTTTGCCAACACCAGGAGTCCCTGACTCTGCTGACAGGCCAGGCCGCCATGGCACCAGGAGCCCTACTCAGGCCACCCTCCTCCAAGATATCGCCTTGCTGGCACCACCAAGCTGAAGAGTCCACTGGCCCCGATTGCAGGAGGAGCTTTGCCACCATTGGCCCCGAACAAGGACATCCTTGCTGCCGCTGCCACCTCCAAACAATCAGAGGTGCCACGTCCGCCTCCAAGTGCTGGGAGGCTGTCACCACTCTGTGCATGGCCTGCTGTCGCTGCCATGCCAATGCTGCCAGCAAACACCCTGCCCCAAAATAAAAGGAAAACAAATGAAGTGGAGCAGAAGTAAAAAGAGGGAAAAAAAAGAACGAAAGCAGATGGGAGCAGATGAGCCGGGGCAGGAGCCCTGCTACTCAGCTGCCATCTTGATCTGTTGTGGCAAAATTTAGCTTGTTGGTCTTTTTTGTTGACCAGGCACACAGATCGATTAGTGTGCTTACTGCTTTTGGGTACCTCACTTCATTTAAACATGCTTAAGAAAAACAGTGACTCTGACTGTATTTTCCAGATACTCCAGGGCTGTTTCATTACACAGGGTCTCACTGCTTGTTTTAGATAGTGTTTGACTTCTGTGTGCATTATTCACAATTGAAGTGGCAGCTTGATGGAATGGTTTTTTTTTGAAGTAATGTTTTGCTTGAACAATTCACTAAATTCAATCCAATAAAAACACAGCATCCTTTCACAGGAGCTGGATTAGACTATAAGAGAAATTGGGTGCTGTGTTGAAAAATCACTGTCATTCTTGTTGGAGTTATGCAGATCTTTCATATCTGTCATATATTTGCTTATACGTCAATTTTTATAAATATTACCTTTATGGTAGGTTTATTATTTTCTAATGAAAAAGTGAGATTTAAATCTGAAGCGAAGCTTTTTTCTCTCTCTTAGTTTTTTAAAGGAAATCCTCCTTATGGATGTAATTTAGTTTTGGTCAGTCTGCTGAGACATGTTATGGTGTATGTCCAAATATGTTGAACTTGAACCCAGACATTCTGGCCCAGAGATGGAGAAACTACCACTGGGCCTCTAGAGCCCCAATAATTAATTCTTCTCTGAAGTGAGAGAAGAGCCTTACATCACTTGTCTATGACAATTGCGTTATAGGTAACTAATCTCATTTTTTATAAATACACGATTACAAAATAGTGCAGTTATTTTGACATAGAGCATGAACTTGGTTCAAATAGAAACCCAGACTGAGGTCAAATCTGATCCATCTGCAGGTAATAAACTTGTATGAAGCAGAGTTTAACAATTGTAACATAGTTCCCCATGACCTATGCCCACAAAAGAAAGGTGCTTGTCAATGACATAATAAATTACCAGCTTGGACGTCAAAGTCTTCCACGTAAGGAAGAGGTGTCACATAGGGGCATGATGAATTTCTCTTAACTTTCTCCATGCTATTTCTCCATTTACCTCCAACTCTATATTTACTTGCCCCAGGAGTGCTTGATGTTGACACTGTCCATGGAGTATGAACAAAAATAACTTCCAATTAATGACTAATGAAAGCTAAAATTACTTTAGTTGCCTTAATTCAGCAGTTACAATTACAAATGCCTCCAAAAAGCTTCATTTTTTAAAAAAAGCAAGTTCAAGGTAATTGTTCCTATAGTTTGCTTTTCAATACTGTTATTTAAATGGTTGCATTCTGATTTAAATTTTTATGGTAGTTCCTATATTTTTCAAAATAGTGATTTCTTTTTTAAACATTACTTTTCCATTGAATTGTTGGTAAAACATGAGATTTTGTTAGGTCAGTTGATTTTTTTAAAAAAATTTTTTGGACTCTAATTAGAAAGAAGTATATGTTGCATTACTATTTTTCACAATTAGTGACTAATAAACTCAGTCTTTTGTTAAGTTATGCAAGCTTCATTAAATTGTCACCTTTGAAGAAAAATTCATTCAGTCTTGGAGAAGGGCATCCACAGGATTCTTTTTAAGTTAAGTTTTCTGCAACCAGCCAATAGGATAAGTGAACAGAGAAGAGAAACCAGTTCATCGCTGCTCACCTGATAGCTTAGCAATTCAGGCTGCCCATCCAGAATGGTGACCACGAGGAAAATATCGCCCAAGGTCAGTCATAACAGTCACTTTGATGTGGGGGGTACAGTGTTTTTGAAATTTAATTGGCTGTCCAGCTTTGCCAGCAGGATACTCTCACAACATCCTTGGCACTCTGATAAGGCCATTAACCCCTTAGTTTTATGCCAAATCACAGGATGTGCAGATAAATCTGTGTAGACGTATGTTTATAAGAACATAAGATGTAGGAGCAGAATTAGGCGATTCAGCCCATGAGTCTGCTCCACGATTTGATCATGGCTGGTATGATTCTCCACCCCATTCTCTTGTCTCCCATAACCCTTGATCACTTTACTAATCAATAACTTATCTATCTCTGCCTTAAATACACTCAGTGACTTAGCCTCCACAACCTTCTGTGACAATAAGTTCCGCTTCACCACGTTGGTACACGTGCTGTGACTGGGGCTGTTGTGGAGCAGGTGATGGGACTAATGGAGGTGTAGCTTCGTAGCTTGGAACAGTCTGGGGCAGGGTCGCCCAGCATAGCCCAGACAGCAGGTGCTATATCACCCTGGCATACTGTGCTGTGAACAACTGGAGCAGTAGCAAGGTGATGTGATGGACACTGAGGAGCCAAAGTGTTAATACCTTTGTGTTTTTTTTAAATTTTTTAAAAAAATTTATTTATTTTTTGTTCTTCATTTTTCTTTTGGAAATGTGAAGTGTGAGCTGAGAGTTAAATGTGACCTTTGGACTGTGAGCAGCAGCTTGCTTTATAAAAAAAAAAGTACAAACATTTGTTTGTGACACCAGGCCTGGAAGTTAATTTCAGGTTGTTTCTTGTTTAAAGTGCTCAATAGACCCTTTGACTCTGGGGAGGCTCAAACAGATGGCGGATATTTAAATGGTAACAGGGCTACGGAGACAACCAGCCAAACAAAGAGAAAGGAAGTTTGAACTGGTTTTTGCACTGTTTAGGTCAGAAGGATTGTGCCTGCAAAAGCTACAGGACAAAGGTTTTGATTGCTCCCTGGTCGTTCTCTCATTATCAACTTATTGAAAATTCAAAGAATAGAATCCCAGTTATAAGAATTAAATTAATATTCTTGTAAGGCTAGTGGAGGATATCTGCATGCACCAATGTGGTCAGAAACCAAGCAAGAAGTGCTGGTGATATTACAATGTGTGGAGCCTGCTTAACTGAACTGGTCAGTCACATTATTTATTTTTCTCTTTTTGATTTATCCCTTAAGTGTGTCTGTCTGTTTTTGTGTCAGATGGGTCTAGAATTAAAGAGGATTGGGTTTTAATTTTAGAGTCTAATTGATTTAACTTTGTTTTTCTAAAGCTACTGTATTAATACTAAATTTTTAAACCTTTTGTCTTGTGCTATAAACCTAGTGTTCAGTATAGGTGATTCTAAGTCTGGAACTGTTGATTCAAAAGGTCTGGTCAGCAGTCATTGGGGTCAAATTTGAGAGTCTTTGAAGGTTTTAATTTTACTGCTTTGCAGATATAGAGATAGGGAGGCTGATTTGATTTGGCTGTCTGTCTCTGAATAGGAGCAGTCATCTGAGGAGAGGGATGAAGATATTGAGCTAGAGGAAGCTCTTGTGGATGTCAGAGCTCAGCTGCATTAGGCAATACAAGTCAGACAGGAGCTGATTGACACTCGGTTCCAGGAGATGAGAGCTGGGTGCAGCAGACCATCACAGAATGTAAAATAGTCATTGGTCATCATGCCAGCTTTTGTTTGCATTGTAGGATGAACTGCGGTCTGTCACCTGTGTTTATTTTTCCTGGCTCTTAATCAAAGTTCATGTTTCAATTCATCCAATTGCTTGCCAGTATGTACAAGTAAGTGGTTGCCCAATGGACATTGGGGACAGAGATTAAGTAACTTAGAAATTGGCTTGAAGGTAGGAGACAGAGGGTGGTGGTAGAGGGTTGCTTTTTAGACTTGAGGCCTGTGATCGTTGCTGTGTCCACTATTGTTCATCATTTAAATAAGCAATTTGGCATACAGGAAGCATCGTTAGGAAGTTTGTGAATGACACCAAAATTGATGGCACAGTTGACAGTGAAGAAAGTTATCTATGAGTACGACAGGATCTTGATCAGCTAGGCCAGTGGGCCGAGGAGTGGCAGATGGAGTTTAATTTAGATAAATGCGAGGTGTTGCATTTTGATAGGATAAATCAGGGCAGGACTTACACAGTTAATGGTAGGGCCTGGGGAGTGCTGTCAAACAGAGACCTTGGGTTGAGGTACGTGATGCTTTGAAAATGCGTCACAGGTAGACAGGATGGTGAAGTAGGCGTTTGCCACGCTTGCCTTCATTTGTCAGAGCATTGAGTACAGGAGTTAGGATATTGTGTTTCAACTGAAGAAGATATTGGTAAGGCCACATTTGAAGTACTGCGTACAGTTGTAAGACTATGGTTAGGCCACGCTAAAGTATTGCGTTCAGTTCTGGTCACCACATTACAGGAAATATATGGAAGCTTTCGTGAGGGTGCAAAAGAGTTTTACCAGACTGCTGCCTGGATTAAAGGGTATGAGCTATAAGGAGGGGCTGGAAAAACACGGGTTATTTCTCTGGAGCGATGGAGGCTGAGGGCAGACTTGATAGAACTTTATAAAATTGAGGTACATGAATGGGGTTGGTGGTCAGAATTTTTTTTAAGAGTTGAAACGTCTAAAACTAGAGGGTATGCATTTAAAATAAGAGGGGGAAAGTTTAAAGGAGATGTGAGGGGCAAGTTTTTTATGCAGAGTGGTAGGAGTCTAGAATGCTGTGCCAGGGGTGGTGGTGAAGCCAAAGACGATAGGGGCTTTTAAGGGACTTTTAGATAAGCACATGAATGTGCAAGGAATGGAAGGATCTAGACCAAGGGCAGGCAAAATGGATTTGTTTAATTTTGTGCCATGTTCGGCGCAACATCATGGCCCATTTCTGTGCTCCACAGTTCTGTGATCTATGTTCTGATCGCCCTGCTATAGGAAGGGCATTACTAAATTGTAAAGGGTGCAAAAACGATTTACAAGGACGTTACTGGCAGGTTTGAGTTATAAGGAGAGGCTGGATGGGCTAGGAATTTTTTCCCTTGAGGATAGGAAGCTCAGGGGTGATCTTATAGAGGTTTATAAAATCATGAGAAGCATGGACAAGGTGAATAACAACGGTCTTTTCCCACGGTAGGGGAGTTCAAAACTAGAAGGCATGGGTTTAAGGTAAGAGAGGAAAAATTTAAAAGGAAATGAGGCGCAATTTTTTCACACAGATGGTGGTTTTATGTGGAATGAACTGTCAGAGCAAGTGACAGATGCAGGTACAGTTACAATGTTTAACAAACATTTGGACAGGTACATGAATAGGAAAGGTTTAGAGGGGTATGGGCCAAACACAGGGATACAGGACTAGTTTAGTTTGAGAAACCTGGTCGACAATTTAGACCCAGGGGTCTGTTTCCGTGCTGTGTGACTCTGACTGTAGAGAGGGTAGTTATTTTAGGGATATAGTTAAGGACAGGTAAGTGTGTAGTGACTAACCAGTTACTAGAATGAGAGGCTGGGATTGTACATGTGAGGGAGTGTCAGCCATGTTGGCTGTGTGTATGGGTATTGTGACTTTGTGGGTGCTCTGCCTTTACATTCCTGGTGAGGGGTGATACCAGATGCACAACGGCCTTTTAAGGATGGTGCAGGCCAGCGATGCTGGTCTGTCAACACACATCCATTGAGTGGCAGGAACAGCGCATGGTAGGCTCAAATTGGACGTGAGGGATGCCATGTGAGTGGGGCAGAAAATTAATGAACTTGTTTGGTAAGAAATGACTCTTTCTGGGGTCATGTGGTGACAATCCCTTTCTAAAAAAAAACTCGAAGCAACGTGCACTTTGCCATAAAAGTGAAAGATTCAATCCCAATTAATTTTACTGTACTGAACTCTTTTCTTGATACTTTACTCGGAACTTGTGCCTAGACATTACCAATGTAACCACCTTTAAGAAGATGTAAGTTTTGTATAAATTTTACTCCATTGTTGCACTTGAGATTTGGTTGAAAACAAAGTAGAGATGCAGAAGACTTCTGTGAAATATGTTCACTTCCTGAATCGTCCACTTCACTTCCGAAAGACAGACTAGCGTGTTGTATTTTCAGATATACCACTGACAGCATGTGGTAATGTGGTTTCGGTAGTTCACTGCCATCAATCAACCTATCCCTGTGCTGAGCCTTGTGCCTGTCTAATTATTAACGACAAAGGACAGCCAGCTGATGAGTCTTATCAGAAAAGGCACTTTTTCCTGCATAACAAGACAATTTATTGCACAATAACAATAGGTACAACGGGATGATTGGGCAGAGTTACTAAGGAGCTGTACAGATTACGTCCAGTCCTTTCGGTTACTCAAGACAAACTCAACCCAGAGATTGTACGAAGCTTAATGGATTGTGTGAAGCTTAATGTAACATGAACATTTAACTCCTCTAGTACCATTACCTCCGATAATAGCATGTCCTTTAATCAGTGTCTGACAATCTATCATGATCGTAATCCGTGAAATGGAAATTCTATTCTTGAGCAAAATTTGAACAAAGTGAAAGCTGCCATGACAAAATTGATGATCCCAAATATTGACCTTTTTTAATGAGGCAAGTTGTAGCAGTCTAGCCTGCTGCATCTTATTCCTTTTAAAATCTAAAAGCAGAAAAGATCTTTAGAAATGGGAGAGCAGGTGGGTAAGGTTACAAAAATATGCAACGTAATGCTAACTTACGTAAATGATGACCATAAAGTTAGAGGCAATGCCAAACAAAATGTAAACAATAGAAGGAAAAAATGAAGTGAACAAAACTGCAGCCGGTGATTTTCACTCTGAGAAAAATTAGGTGCTTGATCTTGCACTAATAAAGGATTGAACCAAGTACTTCTTCAATGGAGAAGAGCTGGACACAGTGAAAGCCCAAAAGAGAAGTAGGAATCAAAGTACATAGAGCATTAGAACAAATTGTGAACTGGTATGGAAAATGATCAAGCAAACTAATGGATTGCTGGACTTTATATCTGGAGGACTAGGATCCAAGGGTTAAAAGTCCTAGTTTCCAAAGCCTTGATCAGTATCTAAAATAATGTAGATAATTTGGGCATGATGCCTTGGAGGGAGTGAGGTTTAGATTTAGCAATATGGTAAATAGATGCTTAAAGTTCATAAGGTTATGTTGCAGATCAGCTATGATGTCACCGGAAGGTATAACAGACTCAGGATGTAAGTGACCTAGCCCATTCGTCTACTCATTGAGGTAGATTACAGTCAAAACCTGCCGCTTGGTGTATGCACTGTACTGTTAGTGACAACAATCCCAAAGTTGAGAGTCTTCAGTCAAGATACTAAAGGAAATGGACTCTTCATTAAAGGAAGTGAAGAGGACTGATTGAACTGTTAAAATTTATAAAGGGCTTTGAAAAGCTAAACTCTATCTATCCAAAGAATGAAGGCAGAATTTGGGAAACATCTGTACACGGGTTGCTATTGGGATATGGCACTTCCTTGCTATTCATTTTATGGCCATGGTCTTTTGCTACCCTTGTCCTTACAGGTGATAGAAATCAAAGTTTGGAAATTGCTGTCAACATACTCTGAAATGCATGTTGCGTAAGGTGTACACTACTCCTGCTATGCTCCTGTGTTAGAACGAGTGAACGTTTAAGGTAGTGGATGGGATGCCGATCAAGTGGGATGTTTTTTTCCTGGGTGGCATTGACCACCTTGAGTGTTGTTGGAACTGCATCAATTCAGGCAAGTGGTGACTGTCCCATCACATTCCTGACTTGAGCTTTATAGATATTGACAGAATGTGGGAAGTCAGGAAGTTAGCTACTGACTGCAGAATTCCCAAACTCTGATCTGCTTTTTCTTACCAGAAACAGTCATGAAAGAGGAATCCATAATTGGTTTTAAAAGCGAACTGAATAAATGTTCAAAAGGGAAAAATACAGAGCATGTATAATGTACATTGAGAATGGGACTAGCTGGATAATTTGCTCTGATGTCAACCCACATGTTACAGGCAAATCCTGGTTAAACATTCCAGATAAGACATTGCAAAAATGTGGTCAAGAAAGTTGCTTACAGCAACAGGGGCTAACAGAAACTACCTGGAACACTTGAGCGTAGATTAGTAGACTTGCCATACAATATTAGCTTTTTGTTTGAAAAAATTTTAATAATTCTTCAAAGAAAAACTGCTGAAGAAGCTATGAGCTGTTCAAGGACTTTTTTTAAATAAACACTCCTATTGCTCACTGAATAGTTGTACGTAGATAATGTTACAATCCCTGTAGAGACAGATTGACATTCTTTTTAAAAATAAATCCCTACAAAGGCAATGAAAAGAAAGCAATGGTTAAAATGTCAACTATTAATATTTTTACCGAAACAAACCAACAAACAAACAATGGTTCAAGTATTAATGAACAGGAGAAGCATATTCAACTAAAGGTAAAGAGGCAAAATTTCACTTTAAATATTTGAAGAATCAAATACACCTCATGTAGTTGCAGGCATTCATTATTTGCCACACAAATGTTCAGTTTCTGACTTTCCAACTCTTCCCATCTAATACTTTCGGCTTGTGGGTTCCATCAGAAGTGAGGTTGTAGACTTGCTCGCCAAGCTGGTGTGTTTGGTTGCAGACATTTCGTCACCCTGCTAGGCAACATCGTCAGTGCGCCTCCGGTAAAGCTTGTGTTCTGTCCCGCTTGTTATTTATATGCCTCAGTTTGCTGGGGTGGTTGGTATCACTTCCAGTTTTGTCCTTCAGTGGTTTGCATATCAGGTCCAGTGCAATGTGTTTGTTAATGGAGTTCCAGTCGGAATGCCAGACCTCCAGGAATTCCCTGGCATGTCTCTGTGGCTCGTGCCATTGTGCATGTGTTGTCCCAGTCGAAGATTCTTGGTGGTGTGGATGAGCAGAGAGATCTCGGTGTCCATGTGCACAGATCACTGAAAGTTGCCACCCAGGTTGATAGCATTGTTAAGAAGGCGTACGGTATGTTAGGTTTTATTGGTAGAGGGATTGAGTTTCGGAGCCATGAGGTCATGTTGCAGCTGTACAAAACTCTGATGCGGCCGCACTTGGAGTATTGCGTACAGTTCTGGTCACCACATTATAGGAAGGATGTGGAAGCATTGGAAAGGGTGCAGAGGAGATTTACCAGGATGTTGCCTGGTATGGCGGGAAGGTCTTATGAGGAAAGGCTGAGGGACTTGAGGCTGTTTTCATTAGAGAGAAGAAGATTAAGAGGTGACTTAATAGAGACATACAAGATGATCAGAAGATTAGATAGGGTGGTCAGTAGGAGCCTTTTTCCTCGGATGGTGATGGCTAGCACGAGGGGACATAGCTTTAAATTGAGGGGTGATAGATATAGGACAGATGTCAGAGGTAGGTTCTTTACAGAGAGTAGTAAGGGCGTGGAATGCCCTGCCTGCAAAAGTAGTAGACTCGCCAACTTTAAGGGCATTTAAATGGTCATTGGATAAACATATGGATGATAATGGAATAGTTTAGGTTTGATGGGCTTCAGATTGGTTTCACAGGTCGGCGCAACATCGAGGGCCAAAGGGCCTGTACTGCGCTGTAATGTTCGATGTTCTATGTTCTAATTTGTGTCCTTTTTTTGTCCGTGTCTATTGAGATAAGTGAGAATTGGTTGCGTCTCTTGGTCGCTAGTTGGTGTTCGTGTGTAACCTTTATTGCTAGTTTTCTTCCAGTTTGACCTATGTAATGTCTCTCACAGTCCTTTTGTATTTTGTATATTATGTTAGTTTTATTGGTTGTGGGTATGGGATCCTTTACAGTCATTAGTAGCTGCCGCAGGGTGGTTGTTGGTTTGTGGGCTACCCTGATATCTAGGGGCCTGAGAAGTCTTGTGGTCATCTCTGATATGTCTCTGATGTACGGTAGGGTAACTAGTGAGTCTGGCCGTGTTGTGTCACCTTGTTGCGGTCTGTCGCGGAGGTAACGGCGGATTTTGCTTATTGGGTATCCGTTCCTTTTTGAAAACTCCGTTTAAGTGCTCCTCAGGATTCCAACCGGAACTCCGTCAACAAACACGTTCAAATGGACCCAATATGCAAACCACTGAAAAACAGAACCGGAAGTGATACCAACCACCCCAGCAAACAGAGGCATATAAATAACAAGCGGGACAGAACACCACCGCTTCACCGGAGGCGCACTGACGATATTACCTAGCAGGGTGACAAAACGTCTGCAACCAAACACTGACTCGGCGAGCAAGCTTACAACATCATCCACAACCCGAGCTACAAATCTTCTCAATAACTTTTTAATAAAAGTTCCATCAGAACTCCCTGAACATGATTACCATTGACAATGTGCCTATCCAAAAGCCTCACTCTATTGGGTTGTGACAGTCCTGTACATGCAGAATGTCCAGAAACTCCTTTCTCTAACTCCTTTAAATGTATAGTGGACTCTGGCAATACCAACAGCTGCAGTGGGATTTATCCAATCCACTGTCCCTTTCTCTTCCTGTTTTCCATTCTCTGCTCTTTCCAACAGCATAATGCACGTAGAATCAGTCTCTGCACTATTCTCAGGGACCTGCATCAAAATCAGGATCTGTTCAAAGATTTGTTGCCAAATGGAAAACTCTTCCATTTCAAGACAATCTTGCTTTTTTCTCTATGTAGGTTCTGTGTGTTCTAACCAGCTGAACAGAAAACACTGGCTGAACCAAAGGCTTTGGAGACAGCTTTCTATTTACCCATCGCTTCTTAGTTAGGCGCCCATATTACAACAACCCCAGGTCACGCAAGCATTTCTTGGAACCTAATTCTGTCATATTCAGGAAGCCAATTAACCTTTTTCAGAATACCCCCAACCCACTTTGATCTTAAAGGAACATCACTTAACAAGAAAATAACATGTTTCTTTAGCATGTCTTTCTCATTTCTTTTCCTGCTCCCACTCTCATTTTAAAATGTTCCTGAAAGCTAACTTTTGCTAATCCATCTCATTTGTGAGGCCCAACATGAAGTATTGTTTGCTAACGGTGTTGTGAAGTGCCTTGGAATGATTAATTATGGAAAAGATGGTAAATAAATGCAATTATTATGTAAATAGACTGCAATATTTTTATAGTTCTTGTTTGTATATTTTTGTTTAGATCTCCTTAATCTAAAGATCTCATCGGTCTACTGTGGATGCCGCTATCCAACGCCCCCCTGTTGCTGTGTTTATGGTGAGTTGGTATTATTTAACTGCTGCTTTTAACCTGTTATTTTAGGTCTAAAGCTATTTATTTGTGTCATCTCCCAGCTGAATTGGGAAAGACTTGCAGGCACACCTGTCTTGGTCTGCTATTATAAGAATTCTCTCGTGTAATTTCCCTTTCCAATCTGCCTGCCTTCTTTACACACTAAATGTCACACCTGATACCAGTTAGGAGGGAACATTGATGAATGATTCTCAAATTGTTGCTTAACTGGTTATCATGTTACCCATTTGTGTTGTCAGTAATCCCCATCTAGAATGTTTTGAAATGCATAAATTATTGTTGAAATAGACACACTGTACCAAAATGTACGTCTTACTAGGTCCAAGAAAAACCAGAAATAGATTTAAAAATTTATTTTTAGATATTTTTATTGTCACATGTACTCGAGTACAGGAGTACAATGAAAAGTGTATTATGTCGCCACACATGGTGCCATCTTAGATATAGAGGTACCTAGTTACAAAAAACTTAGGTACAAAATAGTAAGAGAAACAGTTAAAAAGTTAAAAAAAAGTTAAAAGTTCTTCTGGAGAAGGGTCCCGACCCGAAACGCCAGCTTTCCTGCTCCTCTGATGCTGCCTGGCCTGCTGTGTTCCTCTACCTCCACGTTGTGTTATCTCTGACAACAGCATCGGCAGTTCCTACTATCTCTTAAAAAGTTAAGCATTGCCTTCATGGAATAAGTGGAAAAATAAAGAAATAAGATAATAGCTAACATTAAAGTCCTTCTTAACTTGAACTAGAAAAATAGAGGAATTAAGTTAAAAGCTCAATAGTCTTGGAGTCGTCCGCTTATCTCACTGTCTGGGAGACCTCAGCTGCCCGATCTCAACATTGCTGCCACACATACCTAGGGACCTCTCTCATCATTCACTTTTCCCGCGTTGGGCTACGATGCCATTGCTGCTGCTGCCACCTACCCAATCTCTGCCTAGTGCCTCCGGAATATGCCCAGGTAGGACTGACTCTCTCACCAAGAGAAGGCTGTACCGGGCTGAGAGACTGCCACGGGCTGCCAAGTGACCAGGCTGAGACACTGCCACAAATGCTTCAGCTGAAGTGTTTCTTACTCTGCTGCCATCTTGGAATATAGAGATACAGCCTGCAGAACTAATTCCTTCCCTCTGCTTACCGCCTGAAAGGCTAGAAGCCAGCACCAGAGCCTTGTGGGTAAAGTGTTCTTGGTCTGTTGGTGAAATAGTAACAGAGAATCGTAAAACTAAACATAAGAGGTATGTGATATTGTCAGGTACAGTGGGAAACAATACTTTGTTATAAAGTTGAGCAAACTTTCTTCCCCCCCTTTGGATTAATGTGTTCAGATTAAATAATTGCTACAATGCAATTTATCCTCCAGGAAGAAATTCTCTTGGTGGCATGCCTAGACCATCCCCACCAAGAACAGATTATGTTGTCATTTATTTTGGGACTGTTCATGGCATTTTGATGTGTGAATATAGCTGCCACCTTTCCTCACATCACAGCAATGAATATAGTTCATCATAAAAGCTATTTGCTAGCTAATTTTTGGGAACATTGGGATTGCTTATCTCTCAGTTTATCTAAGAATCTCATCAATTGCAATGGTGTAGAGCAACAACTTGTATTGATTTTGTACCTTTTTAATGCAGTTAAAGATCTGAAGGCACTTCACAAAAGCATAATTGGACAAAAAAGGGATACCACGTTAAAGACTAAAATCATTAGCACAGATGACCGAAAGCTTAATCAAAGTGAAAGCTCTTTCAAAGTGTTGCAAGGGAGAAGAGAATGCTGAAGAGGCTTGTGGAGGAAGTTATTTTAAGGCCTTGATGAGAGGAAAGCAAGTAGAGGTGGGTGTCTGAGGCCAGAATTGGAGATATGCATGGTTCATTAAGGGTTAAGGGCTTAAAGAAGAATAGGTAATTAGGCAATGGATAGATTTCACTGTGACTGAGAATGTTAAAATGGAGGAGTTGGTGGGCAGGACACAATGTGGCTGGTAGAACCAGGTGGTGCACCTAATCATCAGCTCTCAGGAGACACTGTAACTTCAGTGAGTTGGGATATTATGTGACACCTTTTTTTTAAAACCATATTATTTTCAGCCAAAAGGTGTGAAAGGTGGTTTTGCTTTTTGGGGAAACAAGTTCTGAGAAAGGGTCACCAGACCCGAAATGTTAACTCTGATTTATTTTTTCTTCAAAGATGTTGCCAGACCTGCTGAGCTTTTCCAGCAACTTCTGATTTTTCCCTGATTTGCAGCATCCACAGTTCTTTTGGTTTTTATATGGCTGTAGAGATGTTCAGGGTGTTGCATATTCTACCAATATGGCAGCAATTGACCTAATGATATGATGTATACATAATCTCCAACGATGTTGTCCTTTAATCCTATTGAAATTGTCATTACATCTGATAAAACCTACCTTTTAGTTCTGAGGGAAATCTATTGGAAGAATTTTTTATTTGTTTATGACAGCACAGCCCAAAACATTTAACATTATCTTAGGATTCAGATGCATGGATGCAAAAGTGGATTTTACACATAGCTGGATATGTGGTTCAGTAACTACTTAGAATGATGCCGGATAATATTAGTTTTGAGGAAATATATCTTTAGTTCACTGGGTTTAGCATCATTTTCAAGCGTATGAACTTAATTTCATGTTGGTTATGGGACTGTTTGATATTTTCCAGTTCTGTAAGTAATGCGTGTATATACTTAAATTAATATATTTTAATCATACAATTTTACTGCAGCCTCCTTTTACAGTTTGTATTTGACAGGTCAGCAAGACCATTGTAGCTGCTGATTTAAAAACTAATTCAAACAGGAAGTTCAACTGTTGCACAGTAATTTCTCAGAACAGCTGTGATAAGCGTTTGTACTCCTCGTGTACCCTGTTGGAATACTGAGAACCTGCAGCTGAGCTCAGTTCCCTTTTTATCTTTGCGAAGCAGAGACTTTAACTTCTGCATAGCTAGCAATCTTTAAATTAAAATCAGAAATTCCTGGAAAAACTGGTGGAGCTGAAGCCCATGGAGAGAGAGGAAAGCAGTTGGACTGTCAAAGGAATGGGTAAGGGTCAGCCTGGATGAATGATTAGCTTTTAATGGAGACTGTTAATGGCTGACCATGAGTTGTTTTTGGCAGCAGTCCGTGTGATGACAAGAACTGGAGTGTGGGGTTGGGATGAGGTCATGGAGAAAAGTGCTTAGGCCCTAAAATTGTTAGATAATGAGTCCAGAAGGTTGCGGGGTGCCCAAGCAGAAAATGAGGTACTGTTCTTCCAGTGTGCCTGAGATAGAGATTTTAGCCAGGGAACACGGTGGTGTGTTCAAATGGCAGGTAATCAGAAGCTCAGGGTCATTTTTGCAGATAGGACGCAGGTATTCCGCAAAGCGATCATCCAGTCTGTGCTTCGTTTCCCCAGTGTAGAGGCGACCTATCTGGATTCCATCTCTACCTTTTGTTTACTCCTCTCAATGCCCCACCCCATCTTTAGCAAAAATACCAATTTTTTCCTAGCTACAATCAGTTCAGACGAAGGGTCACTGTATAGGAAACATTACCTTTGCTTTCTCTGCACAGATGGTGCCAGACCTGCTGAGCTTTTCCAGCAATTTCTAATTTTGTTTCTGATTTCCAGCTTCTGCAGTTCTTTGAGTTTTTGACCCTTAACTCAATTTGTTGTAATGCATCTAACAAAACAGAAGCCCGTTCAAAATATTCAGCTTACTTGTCATAGACTCATAAACCGTGGAAACAGACCCTTCAGTCCAACTCGGCCATGCTGACGGGTTTCCCAAACTAAACTCGTCTTGTTTGCCTGCGTTTGGCCCATATCCCTCTAACCCTTTCCTGTTAATGTTGTAATTGTACACACCTTTACCACTTCCTCTGGCAGCTCATTCCATACACGCACCACCCTCTGTGTGAAAATGTTGCCCATCAGGTCTCCTTTTAAATCTTTCCCCTCTCACCTTAAAACTATGCCTTCTAGTTTTGGACTCCCCTACCCTTGGTAAAATATCTTGGTTACCTTATCAATGCTCCTTGTGATTTTATAAACCTCGATAAGGTCACCCCTCTGCTCAACCCCAGCGAAAAATGTCCCAGCCTATCCAGCCTCTGCTTATACTCAAACCCTCCAGTCCTGGCAACATCTTTTGTAAATTTTTTCTGCACCCTTTCTAGTTTCACAACATCCATCCTGTAGTTGGGTGTCCAGAATTGTACACAGTATTCCAAAAGTGGCCTTACCAATGTCTTGTACAGGCACAACTTATTCTTCCAATTCACATACTCAGTGCTGTGACCAATGAAGGCAAGCGTACCAAATGCCGCCTTCACCACCTTGTCTACATACCACACTACTTTCAGTGAACTATGTACCTGCACCCTTGGGTCTCTCTGTTTGACAACACACCCCAGGGCCCTACAAGTAACTGTGTAAGTCATGCCCTGGTCTGTCTCACCAAAATGCAACTTAACTTAAACTCCAACTGACACTTCTCGGCCTATTGGCCTATCTGGTCCAAATCTCTCTGTACTCCTAGATAACCTTCTTCACTGCCCACTATATCATCCACAAATCTACTAAACATACCTCCTATATTCTTATCCAAATCATTTATACAAATGACCAACAACAGTGGACCCAGTGCCGATCCCTGTGGAACTCTGCTGATTACAGGCCTCCAGTCTAAATAGCAACATCTACCACCACCCTCTATCTTCTACTGTCAAATCAATTTTGTATCCAATTGGCTATCTCTTCCTGGATCCAATGTGAGTTAAACTTACTAACCAGTTTGCCATGTGGAACCTTGTCTAGGGCCTTGTTAAAATCGATGTTAATCACTGAATGCAGGTGGGACAGCTTAAATAAGAGTGTCTAGGAAAGGAGGAGTTCTTTATCCTCTGTCTCCCTTTAATTTGATCATTTTCTGTCCGAACCAAAAGCTCCTAAAAATAAAACCTGCAAATTAAGAGTCTAATGATGACCATTGCCAGTTGTTGGAAAAACCCATCTGGTTCACTATTGTCCTTTAGGGAAGCAAACTGCCATCCTTACCTGGTTTGCCTACATGTGACTCCAGACCCACTGCAATGTGGTTGACTCTGAACTGTCCTCTGGGCAATTAGGGATGGGCAATAAATGCTGCCTCGCCAGTGACATTCTCGTATTGTTAACGAATTAAAAAAAAATATGCTGTGTGTTATGAGTAATGTGAAATACAACTGGGAATGTCAAATTTGTAGACAGCAAAACAGGAAAAATCAACTCATTTTAGGAAGGGACACTTGGTCACTTTTTTTTTCCCTTTCATTGTACTTACTAAAATTTAAATTTTACATTTTTCAGTTCCCAAGTCCTGACCAAGGCCTATTAAACAAGAGCAACCTGTGAATAATTCTCAAATTCATTCAATAAATTTGATAAACATTGACCACAATGCCATTCCAGAAATTCTGAAAACTGTTTTTGTTTGGAAGTAGTGATACTATATTGAACAAAGAAGCTTTTGAATGCTAATGAATTTACTAACATTAGAAGCACATTAAGGTAAAGTTTTTGTTTTCAATAATCACTCCAGGAACTAATATGTCACAACAGCTTTTTTTAGATAGCAATTTAGTAACAACAGCAGGAGAGCTGGAAGCATACAAAAACAAAATCAAAATCTAATGCACTAGAGGTTGTGAAAGTGAAACGGGTCATCTTTAGATCACATCCTGACAAGCTTTCATTTTTATATATTTATTTTTACATATTTATAAACAAAATGATATTTTAGTTGAAAGGTCGACATGGACGAGTTGGACCGAAGCGTCTGTTTCTGTGCTGTATATCTCCATGACTCTAAGTACATCACATGCCAAGGATAATGGAAATTTACTTCACATGAATGTTATCTAAGAACAGTGCAGATCACAAGGTTGATGCAAATCAGCAGTTTTCCCTCCATGCAACTCATATCTCCTCCTTGCTACAGATTCTCCTCAAAGGTTTATGTTTTCCTTTCCGTTGCATACCTTGAAGTACTGTGAAGAAGCACTGCTTAGGCTCTCATCAAAAGCATTAGTACTTTGGGACTTTGCTGTCTCTGCAGTGAGATGAGAAAAGTCTTCAGTGCTGCATTTCAAGAAGCCAAAGTTGGAGCTATTTTCTGTTTCTGTTTCATCTTTCTGCAGAGCCTATTTGGCTTCTGGCAGTAGCTGGAAATATAATAAAATAACAGTGATGGATTCTGTCTCAACTAAACCAGGGAACTACTAATTTAAAAAGTGAGCCCATCTTTAAAGGACATTGTGTCCAAATTCACTCAGCTGCCTCAATTTTCCCAGCACTTTGTACATTGACTGCTGTTTAACTTCTAATTCCTGGAGTTTCAGGGATGGCTGGCTTAGGGAAAGATAATGGAACATAACTTAATGGAAGATAACCTATAAAGAGAATTATCTGGCCAACATCTGTGTCTTGGGCTATTGTTGTGCTCCAGTGAGACTCAGCGCAAGCTGGAAGAACGACACCTCATTTTCCACTTGCGAATCCTTCAACCTTCAGGACTCAATATTAAGTTCAACAATTCTAGAGCCTGAACATCTCCTTCCATGTCCTTTTGCCAAACCCCACACCCCAGGCCCTGGCATCAATGGGCTGCTTTTCATAAACTCATTAAAAAAAAGGAACAGGAGTAGGCCTTTTGGCCCCTCGAGCCGCTGTGCCATTCAGTAGGATCATGGCTGTTCCGACATTTTTCATAGATAACAAGGTGAAGAGCTGGATGAACACAGCAGGCCAAGCAGCATCAGAGGAGCAAGAAAGCTGAAGTTTCGGGCCTAGACCCTTCTTCAGAAAATTCTGAAGAAGGGTCTAGGCCTGAAACGTCAGCTTTCCTGCTTCTTGGCCTGCTGTGTTCATCCAGCTGTACACCTTGAAATCTCAGATTCTCCAGCATCTGCAGTTCCTACTATCTCTGACATTTTTCATATCTGCTTTGCTGATTTTTGCTCCATTACCCTTAATTCCCCAACTGATCATGAATCTATCTCAGCAAGAAATATACACAAGCTCTTTGCCCCCTGCCCGCTCTCTGAGGCAAGGAGTTCCAAAGACACTCAACCCTCTGAAAGAAGAAATTCCTCCTCCTCTCAGTCTTGAAGTGGTAGCCCTTTATTGTCACGACTGTGCCCTCTGGTCATATTCTCTCTCATTGAGGGATACATCCTCTCGGTATTTTAGCACAGCTAACCCATTTTCACCTACTTGTAGTCCCTATTGTCAGCTTTTCTCCTTCCCTGGTTTACCATTATACATTCCTTTGTCTACCTAACTGTCTTTCCCTCCCTCTGGCCTCTGTTTCCATCTATTCTCTCACTCCTTTTAACCCTCCTCCCAAGCCCCCTGTCTTCAGCATATATATGTATCAGAGATAGTAGGAACTGCAGATGCTGGAGAATCTGAGATAACTAAGTGTAGAGCTGGATGAACACAGCAGGCCAAGCAGCATAATAGGAGCAGGAAGGCTGACGTTTCGGGCC